>NW_014554456.1:165387-167321 GCF_001313825.1 Dinoponera quadriceps | reverse complement strand
GGGAAGAGGGCAGCGGCGGAGGAGAGAGAGAGAGAGAGAGCGATACGTGGGGGCCGTAAATCAAGGGTCGTCGCGCAGCCGATCGCTCTGTGTTTTTCCTTTTCTTTTTCGGCTAACGAGATTCATCGACGCTGCCAATTATTGCTATCCGCCTGGCATACATTTTCGCGCGCGCGAAAACAATGCTGGGAACGCCCGGTGTGTCATCATTACCTCATCTCATCCCGCGAAACAATTCCGTGGATCGTCGGACGGAAGCGCATTCGCTGATTGCTGCGATACGTGGAGATTGCAATGTGTATTTGTAATGAATCAAGCGGACTGTCGCGGACTTATTCGCGCAGTTCGGCGTCGTGTATGACTTACCGTTTCTTACACGGGAATTACGACAATTTTCAGCTTTATTTACAGGCTGTCCGAAACTAATCTCGGGTGTGAGTAGGGTGAAACTGAGCGGAAAAGTTCGGCACCATTTTGCGAAATGTCGAGTTATTAATTAAGAGGGAGCCTTTATATATGGCTATTTTCAATAATTGATGACTCGACATTCTGCGTGTCATGCAAAATGATACTTTTCCGCGCAGTTTCACCCGTTCCATTTGCGCACCACGGGAACTAAGATTAGTTTGGGACACCCTGTATAACCTGTAAGGTTGGACATTGCATAAGTGACTGTAGTTATAATGATAGTCTGTAATGCTGAAAATCGCGTGATTTTCGGGCCTTTAAGGGAGCATGCACGGATTTTTCATGTCATTAGATATTAATATTGTCGATATTATTGTCAATAAAAATCAATGTAAAAAGAATCAAACAGGATAATTTTTAACGGAATATCTCAGATTATTGAAAGCCCTAATGTCATGTCGGTTTCCTGTCTACCAAAGTAACCATGTTGTAGTACTTACCATAATAGTATTCATTATTAGGGATCTTTTAACATATTTTAAAATGGCCATGATTCTGAGATGCTATCCTACTGTGACGCGGCCCCTCCTTTCCAAATCGCTCTTCCGAAACGAGCAACTTTTCCCGTTTCTCACATTTCCGTGAAATGCTAATCGTTCCGCGTTAACGATGCTCGTCGGCGAGGAGAATGTCCGAGAAAAAGAGGGAAGGAGAGAGAGAGAGAGAGTTAGAGTTTATTCAATACTGGGGAGGATCCCCCTTAGATCTATAAAATTGACAGGTACACTGAAAGAAGGATTTGGATATATTTAACAAAATTTAGTAACTGTTACTTAATAATTCGATGAGATATTGCGGGCCAAATGTTTGGCAACAGTTACGAAATAATTTGATCAGATGAAGTAAATATATAGTTTAAAAAAATTAAGATTTAATCGCTTGAACTATATATTTGGATCATTAAATTAAACTTTTATAATTATTACCAAATCTTGACAGCAGAAAATCAAATATATTTATTAACTTTCACTAAACATACAGCCCGTAAGGAAAGTTGTCTTAAGTAATTATCGTCATTTTACCAAAAAAATTTTATCGTATCGGACGTGAATGATTTTGCAATATTTACCGAACATCTCATAATAATTATCAAACATTCAATAACAGATGTTAAACATATGGTAGCAATTACTATTTTACTTAGTTGATTCAACCCTGAATAAAAGTCGTTCGTACTGCCGGCCAACCGAATACTCAGTAATTAATATCCAGTTTCATACACAGTTACCGAACGTTCCGTCGAAATTCCTAACTGAATGCATCTAATGAGAATCACCGGTCTCTTCTTTCGATGTACGGTGCATAATTTTGCAGGGAAAAATAGCTGAAAAATACCTGGAAAAAGGAGCGTCGTCTGAACACAAGCCTGAGTCTGTACAAACAGCGGCCGATCGGTGTGGTCGGATATACACGCTTTCGCGCGTGTCGTGAGGTGAATATCAAATACGAGCGGGCGGGGAGGGGGG
>NW_014554456.1:124487-165371 GCF_001313825.1 Dinoponera quadriceps | reverse complement strand
GGGGAGGGGGGGGGGGAGGAGGCGACATGCAAATGAGTATTAAACGCTTTTCTTACACGCTCGTGCGTACAACGCACGGCTCGATCGACTACGGTTTCTCCCTCGCGCGTTTCAGCGACGAAGAAAGGAAAGGCGGGCGCGGGGAACACCCGACGAGAGTTCCAGGAGGAGTGAGAGGAGGGCGGGGTGGGGATGAGGGGAGACGGCGTTTCTTCTCTTCCTCTCCAACAATGGGTGGCATTATGTTACCGGCGCGTTATTATGCGCATAATGCGCCCAGGTATCGCGATACGCGCACGAAATACGACGTACCCACCGCCTTTGTTGAGGCCCCACGGCGGTGTCGTAAAAAAAAAATGAAAACGTCCCCGACCCGACCGCATTTGGAAGGCGAAGAGAAAACGGGAGAAGAGGAGGAGGCGGCTCGACGACGAGAGTGACAGTAAAAAGGGGGGAGGGGGGAGACCGGGGGGGGGATGCAGGATGCCGACGAAATGCAACCGCGCGAGCCGTCGTGACGAAACGCGTGTGTCCTTCTCGCGCGTGTCTCTCTCTCTCTCTCTCTCTCTCCTTTTCTGTCTCGCCTTTTCTTTCTCGTACGCCACGACAACTGGGCGAGCGTGCGCGAAGATGGGAGTGTTGCGACCTTTAACCACCGTGGATGCGGCTAATTACCATTCGCCGGATGCATTTTGCGGAATTTGCGAATTATTTCACTATAAGAGGAAATCAGTGAACATCGGGAAACACGAATTTTCTCCAGCAAGCGAATCCCGACGGGGAGGAAAATTTATCCCGAGGACCGATTCACTCGGCGACATTTTTCCCCGTCGCGGTGAGAAAACTGTTTCCGTTCTAATTGCGAATAATTTGCACATTTTTTCCTGCCGACTAAATTTTGTCGATGCTTCGACGATGGTTTCACCGCGAATTATTGCTCTCCGTATGAGAATCTTGTCCATTGAGAGAGAGAGAGAGAGAGAGAGAGAGAATCGAAACCACACGGAGGAAACAAATTTTGCTGGAACAGTGAATGTAAAATGTTTGTCGATACAGTGAGAGCGAGAAGAAATTTATTTAGACGGTAAAAAATGTGTTTAAACGACAGCAGAAGGATTAGTTAAGATTATTAATTGTCCACAACATCCATGAAATAGCGATTAATACTCTCGACAAATCTTCCTGCTGTCCGGACAAATTTTTTCCCGCCCAAAACAAATTTCTTTCCGCCGTCACTATGACGAAACACTTGCTGTTCTAGAAAAATGTCTTCTCTCCGTGCGCGACCGCGTCGAGTGTCCGTCGATCGAAGGTCGGCCTGATGGTTTCGCCGTTGATCGATCTTCCAGATGAAGAACCCCGCTGTCTTATCCTCTCACGTTGCATCGCGAAGAGAACCGGCAGTCTCGTAACGAGCGTTGCGTTTAGCGAAGGCGGACTTGAAATGAGATAGATTGATATCGTCGGCAATGAGCTCTCGATGAAGCCGGACGACCGTACGGACAGACAGACCGTTCAGACAGACCGAAAGAATAAGAGTGCGTGCGAGTCGAGGGAGCAGCGCGAGAGCAGAAGAAGCGATATATACGGATCGCTGGACAGCATATGGCGCATGAATATTGATAAAGCATAAAACACATCCGTGATAACGGTAACGTTGACTCGATCGTAATGGATAAATCAATATTTACGGTATACACGTATGTACAGTGTGTTCCCTAACTGATCTCAGCTCCCGTGATATGTAAAACGGAGTGGAGCTGGGCGGAAAAGTAAACTACACCGTTTTGCAAATAACACAAATTTTCGAGCAATCAATGATTAAAAATCGCCACCTCTAGAGGCTTCTTTAATTAATAACTCAACGATTTGCGGTGCTATCCGTAAAGTGAGGGACTTTCTTGTTCCGAACAGTCTATAAGTGTATGACAACTGTACATAACACTCTGTATATAACTGCTCTGAAGACAAAAAGTTCTTCACCATTTTGCGATTAACACGCCAACTTTTTGAGTGATTAATTAGAGAAGCCTCTATAAACGACTATTTTCAATCATTGATCACTCGAAATTTTGCGCGTTATTTGCAAAATGGTATAGGATACTTTTCTGCTTAGTTCCACCCGTTTTAATTGCACATCACGGGAACTGACATTAGTTTGGGACACCCTGTATATGGTAATGTATGTATATAATGGATGCGATGGACACGTACACGTATTAGCTCTTCTACTAATGTGCCTTATCGTGACATGAACGTCTCCCCGTGTACCGTTTTATATTATAATTCTTTCTCTTCGTTAAGCCCTTCTAATACTATGCACTTTTTTCAAGCACAATCTGCAATTTTGCTTTATCACAAAATACAGCAGAATAAGAGCCGCCTTATCGCAAAATTATCATTCCGCTAATTCCGCGACATTTTTTCGGTTTCTGATTCCAAGGATAGAAAAGTTCGTAAAAAAAAAAAATTCATGCGTGTTCGGTTAAAACCTGCTACATTGACTATTTTTTTTCTTTTTCATAAAGAAGATAAGAAATAAACAAAGTCCGCTGGGGATTGGGAGACGATTTTTTCGAGTTTTAAAACTATAAATTTCGTGAAATAACTGATACGTCAACACATTCCATGATCAACCGATTTTACGTGACTTGTCGTAATATTAATCATATAACTGTTACAATATTAACGTTATAATATAATTTGTCATCCAGGTTACGTGAGTAATCTATATTGTTGCATCACGATTCATTTCATCTGCCAAGTAACGTGTATTTTACAACAAGATCCCACAATTATCTCCTTTGTAGAATCAAAATGTCAAACGGACAACAAGCGTGCGAATAGAAAACACGTTAATAATTAAGTTATTATATTAACACGATATATCGTATTCTCTCTGCGAAGGTTCGAAAAGAAAAAGCTTATATATACATTATACATACACACACACACACACACACTGTATCGGAACCGTCATCACATCGGCAAGCGAGGCTGAGAGAGGGTCGATGGAGAGTCGCAATTAAACGGCTAACGAACAGCTTGTACGCAGACGCGTATCTGACGGCGGCCGTAATACTCCGAGACAACGAAGAAACGGGACGCGAGATTATGCTGGCGGAACCCGTTGATGCACAACTTCGCCGAGGGAGCGGACGAGCTTGAAGAAACGAACGGGGACGACGCGGGGATGCGGACAATGGACATCGGACGTGGTGTGCGATCGACGGCAACGCGCTCGCTCGCGCAAAAAGGCGCAAAAAGGCGCAGCGGTACCCATCTGATCGCGCGCGCGAAAAGCGAAGGCTTCCCCGTTTTTCACCCGTTGTGCGGTATAGGAAGCAGTTATGCATTCGCTATTACGCGCCGAGCGGAAGCACTGTGGGCTACGAGTGTATTACACGTGGTGGGTTCGGTGGCCGAGGCGCCGCGAGAGAGCTTCTCCTGCGAGTCCAGTGTTTACCGATATTTAGATAAAATTATCTAAACAATATCTACAGATGGTATAATCTAGATAATGTCATCTAGACGGTATTATCTAATTAATAAAATTATCTTTATCAAGACGGAAGAGATGCAAAATATCGTCATCTTGGATAAAAAAAACATGTTATCTCATCTAAAAATTATCTGAAATGATGTTGCGGTCCACATTCTGAACTCACTTTTCGATCAAATGAATGAAATAATATGGACCTATGCGTTAAGCCCGTATCAGACTAGGGATTGGAGATTAGATTTCAACGAATCAACAAATTTCTATTTTGTCTCCTTTGGTCTGTCCTTTTTAGCTGCGCCAGTTCAGCAGTGCAACTAAAAAGAACAGACCATTTGTTTCAATTGATCGATCCACTTTAAGCCCGTGTCAAACTATCAACTGTGAGTGAGCAGAATGATTATTTGTCTTTTTTGTTAGATCCTTAAATTTAGAGCGATTACGTTGACGAATTACTTAACTTTTGTGTAATTTTACAATCTGCATAATTCTTATTATACATTTTTATAAAGTCTCTTATGAAAACAATATTATATAAAAAATTATCTATACAATTAGCGCTACTTATCTTTCATCTAGATAGAAGCTACATCATCCTTATCTCGTCTAAGATGAATTTTTCAGATCTTCATCTCATCTTCATCTAGATGAATCTGAAGTCATCTAAGGCGAACACTGCAAGGAAAGGCGTGCGAAAGAGACGAGCGAAAAAAGCGAAAAGGGCACTTCGGAAGATTCCCCGTCCCTTTGTTCGCGTTACATTACGTTTTGCTGCTACCAGTCTTTTCTTTTGTGTGTTCGTTTCCTTATTAATTAATTAAGACGATCCCTCTCGAAGGAGCTCTCTAATTAGAGGGTTGCATCTCCTGCACGCGCGCAAGAACGGCCTTCGTTAACGCTCTCGCGGTATCGCTGCCTACATTTCTCTTTCGCTTCTTGTCTCGCATTCCCTTCTTCTCCTCCTCCTCCCTCCGCATTTCTGCGCGTTCCGCCACCGCGCACGCGAGGGAAATGCGTCGTAATGCGTTGCGATATCGCACGCGTATATGCGGATTTTATCGCTGTGGCTGCGAAAGGGGAACGTTTCTCGGCAATTCCGATAAACGAGCATCGCCGGGCTCTCATCGGCGGAGGGCGAGTCCTGCCCGGCTTTACAGTTATCCTGTTTCGCGCGCGTCTCATCTTAGATGAAACGAAGATGATTTGGCTTCTGATTTATCTAGATGAAAGATAAGTAGCGCCATTTATCTAGATAATTTTTTAGATGATATCGTTTCCGTGAGAGACTATAAAAACGTATAATAAGAATTATGCAGATTAATAATGTACAGAGAAAAAGCATAAAAAATCGTGACATGTACTATTTTGCTTTTTTAGGCTCTGAAATCACGTTGAAAATGCAAAATTAAAATTTACACGCGTGGATGCAAAGCAGCAACACTTCTTTAGCCAAATATATGACGGGTTCGAAATGACTATAAATTTTTTAAAATATCTACTTTTTAAGATGTCTCCGAGAATTGACGCTTCTGGAAATCCCAAAATCGACAGACCCATAATACCTTTAGAAAATTGTGAGAAAAATATAAAATGAAAGCTTTCGAATTACATTACGTTATTACGTTGCTACATCGTACGTTTACATATCCTATATATCCTTACATGCTATCTTAGATCTTATATAATTTTTAAAACTTAAAAAAAATTCCAATATATTGCTTCTTTATTATGTAGAAAGGGATCTCCTCTCAAATATAGCAAAATGACGTCAGAGGACATCATGTTGACGTTATACTGACGTTAATATGATGTCTTCCGGCATCACTCTGCTACTTAGGCTGACTTCTTCCTAACTATCTTAAACAAACAAGAAAAACAACTGATTAATGAGTGTACTCATTAATTACCTTCAAAAGGTCCGCTTAACTTAAAAGAAAAGATATACTTCATTTATCATAAAAGTTTGGAAACTTCTTTATATATTATATATAAAAAGATATTTTATTATATAAAAGAGAGATCTAGTGGCTTGTAGAATATACTATACTATACTATAGAGTATTATAGAGTGGATATTCCGTTTTGCCGCAGATGTGGATGTTTGGCCAGGATCGATCCATGATTTTCTGCGTTTAGGGTTGTCGAAATAGATCCACTTTTCATCCCCAGTTCTCGCTCAGCTCGTGTGGCAGCCATTTCTCTTCTTTCCGTATCTCCCTTATGCCATGCAAACGTCGGGATACTGTTGACTTATCAACATTGAGCTGTTCAGCCAATTCTTTAAGCGTTTGAGAAAAGTTTTCATCCGGCAAACTTTGCAATTCGGAATCTCCAAATTTTTTCGACTGACCTGGTAACTGCTTGCTGAGGGTCACAATCGTCACTTTTGAACAATTTGTCACGGTCCATTTTTAACGAGCTCGTTCGAGGCACTTGTCTCAACTAAATATGGCGTCTTTTGGTTGGAAGTTAGTGACACATAGTCACCTTTCAACGTGACATAAGCGACATCTGTCCGTACTAAAGTATAAAACATCTAGAGACACCTATAGCGGGTTTCAACCAGCAACCAGCTAATAGTATACAGACTATACTATATAGTATATAGTATTAGTACTATACTATACAATATATAAAAGTAGAAATTTGTGGTTTTGCGGGCAGCCGCGTGTCAGATCGCTGACACTCGTTTCATTAAGTGGAGCACAAATTCCAGGCGACTAATGTGGAAACTGGCGTGTGGAAACCGTTGGCTCGACGGGAGAATGAAATTCCGATTCCGATCGCGCGGCGATGCGTTTTATTTTCCCACTTTCTTTCGTCCGCGCCACAAACTGGACTTTATTGGGAGAAAGTGGAAACTTGGACGTTAATACTATACTACGCTATCGGCCTCGTCTAATTCGATCGGCAACTTCCGCCGTGGCTCGTCGTGGAATTTTCATCGAGCTTCCTGCGAGAAAGACACACGCTGACTGCTCGCCGACCGTGAATTCGTTTGCAAGTCGTCTTTATTTCCATCAGAGCAGCCGATAATTGACAGAGCATATAGTTGAGTATATATATGAGCGTTTATATTTATCACAGTGAATATTTTACTGTTACAGTGTACGGTATTATTACGGTGAATATTTTTCATTAGCGTTTGACAGACTGAATGCCTCGCGACGTGCATCGTGCGATGTGACACTACTGTGCTTTATTAAGAGAACCGAGAGATTTGAACGCGTGAAGAGCCGGTAAAATTCGTTATTTCAAGTATATATTGCTAACCATACATAATGGCAAAGTTGGAAGCACACGTTGAAATAAAACGTTGTAATTAGGGACGTGATTACGAGGGACATTTTGAGGTATTTGCCTCAAATTTGGAAGTACTACGCGATAGTGTATTGTTCCAAATTTAGAGATGCCTGCCTCGTGTTACCTTCGAATTCGAAATACGTGCCTCGAAATGTCCCTCGTGAATACGTGGTGGTTTTTATCTCAACGCGTACCTCCAGTTTTGCCGACGCAACGGTTGGCGATGCAGCTTACGAGGACGATAAATAAAAATTGGCGATAAAATTAATAATTCACAAAAAGGCCCCCCCCCAAAAAAAATGCGAAATGCAGGATTTTCTATTTTTCACATTTTTTTCGCGATACAGATTTCAGAGACCTGTGATACTTCGGTGATCGAAATCCCGGTGGTTACTCTCAGGATGAATTCGATCATTGGTTAAGTTTCCGCCTTACCATCGACGGAGATCAACTCAGCGACAATCAACGGACAACCCTCGCCGTTTCGTTCCCTTCCGAATTGTTATTCCTCGCTTCCCACTTCCCGGCTGTACGTTTTTCAAACGCACACGAAACTACCGTCCTCTTCATCACGCTCTTATCGCGCCCGGCTCCTCCTTCGCGTCCATTCAAACGTAACTGCTCCCCAACTGTGTGTTACTTTCGACAATTCGATTTTTTCACGATCATCACGAGCGACCACCAACTACCGTTACGCACGTGAAACGGTCACGGAGAGAGAGAGAGAGAGAGAGAAAGAGGACGGGTTGTCCTCCTCTCGGCAGGCACATATTGCGCTGAATCCACGCGGTGAATCCCTGAAAATACGATTAAGCACACTAACAGGGCCTCGGCGGAACGATACACCTGTCGTTTCAGCCGTTTCGGCGGCCCCACGGCTGGCTCGATTTGCGCCGGTGCGCTATTATACAGTTAGCCGTAACATCGGCATTCGATATTATCCCGAAGCCGCTATTCACCGGGTTATCCGCCGAGACGGATCCGAGAGGTGGTTGCGTATTATAACTCATTTATCTGGGACACTCGTCCGCCACATGACGCTCAAGATAGAGCCATCACTGTTCGTCCTTCCCGGAGAGCGCGAGATGAGGCTTACCGATGCGCCGGCGAACGACACCGAGCCGTTCGCAAAAATTCCGCGTTAAGCCTTTAATCATCTGCCGGACTAACGGGCTCCTCTACTTCCCTCTTCCTCCTCTTCCTCCTCCTCCTTCCCTCGTTCTCTCACTGTCTTTTTCTCGCTCTCCGCAAACGGAACACGCGGTCGATCACCTTCGCCATATATAAATCGCTCATAATCGCGAGAAACTGCGCGGGACCAGCATCGATTTTTCGAGCCGGGAGCGAGAAAACGGCGAGAATTGCGTTTATGAAACACCGTAGCTTCGAATCGAAAGGATGTATCGTGATGTTATTATTTATGATGTTGTACGAGGTCGAGGATGGATTTCGTTGTTTTCGTTTTAAACATTTCGCGGTGCCGACCGATTTAGCCGCTGACGAGGAAGAGGACGGGGGAGACTTTAGGATACACAGAGAAATATGTAGTGCGTTCGAGTAAATATTACACAGGACCACGAAATAAAAGACAGATCCTGTTCTTTGAAGTAGACCAGATGATTCTTATATATATATTTGGGCCTTAGACTCAGTTTCAGTACACCAAAATATATACAAGAAACAAATAGAGTTTCTTACAGAACAGAGCCTTCATTCCTTCATGGATTCATAAATTTAAACCTCCTTAACTGAGTAAACAAAAAATCGTACAGACAGTATCAAAAATTGATTTGAACGGTCTTTTATAGTATTCTCCAATGCCGTCTGCGAAATTAAGAAAGAAAATTTGCTTTCGTCGTAAATAAATCGTGAATATGAGCAAAAATGCTATTTTCCGCCCATTTATCACGTCGAGGATTTTGAGATATTCTAACCGGAAAACGGGACAAACACCATTTTTTGAGGTTTCTCTGTAGAGATAACAATGAAATGAAACGAGACACGTGAATTTCACCAACGCGATCATATTTAACATGGAAAAATCCAATCCGAAAACTATGCATTTCTTTTGAAGAGGAAAAATATTTTTTATTTTTCTATATTTCTATATTTTTTCTATATTTTTATATTTTTATATTTTCTATATTTGTTATTATTTACAGAAACAAATAACTTTACCGAATGTCACACTTTCATTTTCGTTAGGATCCGCCGTATTAGATTCGAATATTTCCCATTTTCGACTTCGGATTTGCAATCAACGCATCTCGCTTCGTTTCATTGTTATTTCAACTCGGAAATCTTGAAAAACGGCGTTTTCTCGCTTTGAGATATTTCCAAATCCTGACGCGATAGGCAAATTCTTCTCCTGATTTCAACTCAGCGCTCAGAAAAACATAAGGAATGGCTGATTTTGTCGAAAAAGGCGACCGTTGTATAATAGAAATTGTGTAATCGGAACGGGAGACGCGTAGCGAGAACCAAGTAGAGCCTGATCGCAGAGTTCGACATTTCATCAATTTTTTTCTTCTTTTTTTGGGGGGGGAGAAAGATTTATATCTCGTGTCGTCTTTCGCGCGAGCACGCGCTAACGATCGCTCCAATTGCGCCTCGCTATTTTCTGTTACGATTGAATCGGTCATCGCTTCATCTCTGCCAACTTAATTCTCTTTCCCCGTCGCTCATTTATTTGGAATATTGATTTGCGTCGTATTTCCCGATCAGGTCGAGTCGAATCTCACTGGGCAGTCGTCGCTGAGCGAGTTACGAATCAATATGAATGTATCGATACACATGCCTGGAGCGCCTCGGTGCGAAACAAACATCATCGATCTTCTGAACGGCGCCGGCATCGACAGGTAGCGTGAGAAAAATTCCTAACGATAACGCGCGATTCTCTCAATCATTTCGCGCGTCCGAACGCGCCAGACAGTATCGATATTGTTGGCGTTGGGTAGTACAGTATCGATACATAAGGAAATAAGGATTTCAGTCAGAAATACAGGGATCTCCCCCGCGCTTTATGGAGGAAAACGTTATTTTTCTGGGAGGAAATCCTGTTTCTCTATGTATCGATACTATTATATCGTTCAACTCGAGATACTGTATCGCCCAACTCCAGTGGAGCGTCACCGCGGTGACGTGTTCCGTGTAATTATTTCCATTCCACAGCCGACAATGCGGACCAGAGATAGGCGATACAGTATCGATATTTCATATATCGATACTTTGATCTCGATACATCAGAATTTTGTTGTCGATACTTTATGGTAACGATACTTCTCTGTATCTACACGCGACTTTTGAAAATCGAACTTCGATATTCGTCTATGTTGATCGTTCGTGAGCACGATTATTGTTTTCGACTTGACTGTTCCTTAATGGTCCATTAAAAAGCTTTAGCTTAATTAAGTATCAGCCATTAATTGTGATTTCAGTTCCCTCCGAAGGGTTTTATTTTCTAAAGCAGGTGAAATAATGACCGAAGAATGAAATATGTTGTTGAGCGATTATCTAAACCAATTATTATTTCTGTAATTACTCGATCTCGGTGATTTATAAATAGGCATTTATAAATACTTGACATTCTGAGCTGGCGGCATGTCTGTCATAGATTTGTTTCTGACATTTTGTGAATATTTACAGCCAAATTGTTCGAATTACGCTAGAAAATCCTTTTCTATCCTCCCTACTCGGCGGATTTAGCACCCTCGGACTATCATCCGTTTCCCAATGTGAAGAAACGACGAGGGAAAAAGATTTACATCGAATAATGAAGATTTACATCGATATGCCTTCTTCTTTCATCTCGGTCGTAAAGTTAAGCTGTTTTGCTGTGATCGCAAGAAACAAAATGAAACGACATTTTAAGTTAAAAGAAGTCGCGTATATTTGTTTGTATAATTTGTTGATCTATTAAAAATTCATTATGTAAAGCAGATGTCTCGATGCATTCACTTTACACATAAAAATGTCCCGTTCGTTAAATATCCACTGTAAGCTAACGTCCGATTAATCAACTTTCACTCTTGGAAAATAGTCTGATCCTTAATTTATACGTTACACGTGCGAAAAGATTCCCTTTACGATAAAGTTTTACGTAAAACACCCTTTCGTAATATTCTCTTAACCGTGCGAAGACCGTAGCATATTTACTTTAACTTTAGTTTCGACAAATCTACGCTATTTCCGGCGATTGCGGTTAATTCTAGGGAAAAGCAGCGATCGAATCAATTACGATACGGTATAAATCAACGAGCACTTACCTCGGAAAGGCGAGTCTGAGATCAGCGCGCAATTTATTTAACAGCTCGCTGACCGACGTGAACTGTCTCAAGGTCATCTCGCCGCTTCCGGATGCGTAACCGGAACTCGAACTGGTTGTCGACGGCAGGGTACCTTGAGAGTCCTGGACAGTGCCTAACGGCCGCCTTCCCCATCGTCTCAGCGCGATCGCGTAATCCTCTGCATTGTACGTGGGCGGTCTTAAGCGTTCCTGCGAACAGAATTATTTCACATATCGTACAGGATATATATGTTAAATAAATCGGAAAGTTCCGTCCATCTGGTGGCTAGCTATAGCTAAAATTGTCGGTAACTCTAATGTCTCAGCCAAGCTTAATCTTTTCAGTTTTACCATCTGTCAATAAAATTCAGTAAATAAAGGTATACGTTCGCATCAATAACATTGTTTCTTGCTGCATCGGGAATGTCGAAATTTAAGCCAAATGAGCGTGATTTTTACATTATAATATTGTTACAAATTCAAGGATATCGAATTTTTGTGGAAAGATAATATATTCTTGCTTATGCATGAAACAATGATTGCGTTAATTAGAATATATAAATCTTGAATTGATGCTGAATTTTTTTTCCGTGTAAGCGTTCTCAAATAGGGCAGGAATTATTGGCGCTCGCGTAAATAAAATATTCATGGCGGAAAATGGGACGATAATTCCGGTTTAATTTCACGGCGCTTCCGATCGTAAATCGATAGAATTATGGTGATTATCGCCTTTCTTGCTGTTCGTAAGTACTGAAGTGGAGGGCGAAGCTCGCGCGAGGACGTGTACCGTAATGAAACTCGGATCGATAATGAAAATCAGTCGTCCGTGCCGCTTTACTTGCGTTAATTTATAGATACGTAGATTTAGACGAACCTGAACGATTGTATAATTAAGATAGCAGGCACGCATCCTATATAAACAACAAATAAGTAGGTTTATACGTAACGACGCAGTGTACTAACTTGCATTAACATAATAATAATTCGTATTTTAACTCGTATTAATATTAATTATAATCATATTGTCTTTGTATTAATATAAACTTGTATTATTTAACATTAATTTGTACGAATATCATATATTATATGATTGAAAACACGCTTGTTGCATCGAGAGAAAAGATATTAAAAAAATAAAACATATTTATCGAATGAGTATATTAATAACATATTTACTTGAATTTAAATTCTTTTATTCAATGTTATTTACTTATTTATCCCTTATTTATTTTTCAAGTAGGATAAATAATTGTTTTGTGAAAAGCTACGGTTTTGAAAAAAATTTATATTTTTTATTTCACTGAGAGAAAAATATATTATTTTCGGGGACAATATCCTTTTTTTTTATTTTAACCACAAAAATAATAGTAGCAATACGTAAGGTTATTGTCACTAAAACCGTAATAACATTTATTAGAAAAATTAATAAAATAAATATACTGTCATTCAATGTCATTTTGCAAATAACACGCAGATTTTTTAGTTATTTATCAAACCCTCTATAAACAACCATTTTCAATCATTGATAACTCGAAATTTTGCGTGCTATTTATAAAATGGAGCACATAGGAACTTTTCCGCTCAGTTTCATCCGTTTTACTTGCACACTACAGGAATCGAGAACCGGGACACCCTGGTATAATCATATGTGGGCAAGTTTTATTTATGATTTTCTTTTCCCCAGAATACCACAAATCTTCGCTAATCGAAGATAAGTCATCAAATTCGTTCAACCTGAGAATACAATGAGAAATCGAAATTTCCATTTGGCAAAAATTAGGTTGACTTTCGTCTTCGACTCTGAGTAGATGTCTCAAAGTCAAACCAAGGTCACCATTATTATACGTCCCTCTCTTCACCGTACAACTTTTATCTGGTACGTTTCTCGTAAAATTTCACACCATTTGCCTGTTAAGATCAAAGTGAATCACCTTACAGAAACTTACGCAAGTGAACGCACTTTTCGACCGGGACAACAAGAACGCGTGCACAGTGCGCCGCATCTCTCTTTCTTGATTTTCAATGTTTCATCATCATCATCGTCGAATTCGCGATTCTTATCGGCCTGTGTGTTTCCTCGTTAATACGGCCCCGGCCGTTGTACTCCACGCGAACAAATTACGTGAAATTGATTTACTTTCATGCTTACGGTTTATGCAGAATGTATAAATTATCAAGTATTCCGCTATTGACGTACATGCGGAAGTGTGTGTATGAATTATTCAAATGAATCAATTACATTGAGAATCGTTCCCGTAAGCACACGTACGGTTCCCTCGCCCTCCCACACCCTTCCTTCTGCCGTTCTCTGTTTCAACGTAAGCGTAAGCTTATCAAACAACCGGAGCGGGTTAGTCGAGTTCGCCTTGAATACTGGTAGCAATAAACGATCGCCGGGGACTGTATATATCGAGAGCGATCGTCAATTAAAGCAGACCAAATGGAAGAATCTCGCGCTATCTGAATGTTATTCACAGTTTTCGCCAGTATCTAGATAAAATTATCTAAACAACCTTCTAGATAATTATATAGATAATCGAAATAAGTAATTCAATCATCTTTATCTTTGTGTTAATGGAAGAAATATATAATATATTAATTTTCTTCTTAGATAAAAAAATATGTTATCTCATCTAGAAATTATCTGAAATGATGTTATAGTATTATATTCTGAATTCACTTTTCGATAAAATAAATGAAATAATAGGGACCTATGCATTAAGCCAGTATCAGACTAGGGACTGGAGGTTAGATTTCAACGATTCAACAAATTTCGGTTTTGTCTCCTTTGGTCTGTTCTTTTTAGCTGCACTGTTGATCTGGTGTAATAAGTTAGAGCGAGACAGAATATACTTGTCTCATTCTAACTTATCGCATCAGTTCAGCAGTACAACTAAAAGGAACAGACCAATTGTTTCAATTGACCAATCCGCTTTAAGTCCATATCAAACTGTCGACTGTGAGTGAACAGTCAATGATTATCGGTCTTTTTCGTTAGATCCTTGAATTTAGAGCGATTACATTGATGAATTACTTAACTGTTGTGCAATTTTACGATCTGCGTAATTCTTATCAATTTTTATAAAATCTATGATGAAAACAATATCATCTGAGAAATTATCTAGATACGTAGCGCTACTGATCTTTCATTTAGATAAATCAAAAGCAAAATTGTCTTCATCTTGTTTAGGATGAATTTTTCGAATTTTCATCTCATCTTCATCTGGATAAATCTGAAATCATCTAAGGCAAACACTGTTTATACATATTCCGGTCTCATTCGCACGGCCGTTTCATACACAGGCGTTAGCGCGGAAATTACATATAATTATAATTATATGTGTGAAAAAGGAAAACACAAAGGAGACATGCGCTTTTAAGGCCAGGTTGTTTAACGATAACCGCGGGAGAAAGAAAAGTGGACAGGAAATCAGAAAATTTACGTATACGACGTGGCTGGACGAGTTCGGCTGCGGTTGCGCGTTTCTTCCACGCGGATCCATCGCATTGTCGGCGAAACCACAATAATAATCATGACATGCGACCGCGCACAGCATTTCACGAAATATCGGCCGCGACCGCAGGCGGTGTGTGTGTAAACAAAAAAAAAAGTCAAGGGCAAAAGAAAACGTCGAGCGACTCCGATGATTCAGAGATGCTATCTTTAGGTCTGCATTCTTTACAGCTGCATTGGGATAAACAATATTTGGTATATTCGTAACTATAATCGCACAAATGAAAGAATTGTGTTCGGGAGAACCGTTTTTCCAATGAACGTAATACATTTTAATACATTTTTTAAATTATTTTTACATTTCTTTTTTTAAGTAGTTCTTCCATCTAGACAAATATGAAGATGATCTATTTATTCATCTGGGTTATTATTTAGATAACTTTCTCTGGACACCGGCAAACATTGATTATATATTTAAGATTTATGTTACTGCGTTTGCGCTGGGAATCCTTTGGTTTCCTTCTCTTTCTCGCCAAGCGTCAAATATGCATCTACGTCATTGTAAGTGCGGACAGGTGCAAGTTGGAGCGAGTTATGAGGAACAGGTCTTTTGTTTCACTTCCATCCCCGGCGGTAAGAGAAGCGTTACTCGATGACAATTACAATTACGGCCGGTAGCATCGCTTGCTCACTAATTAGCCCGCACGCACGGGAGAGCTGATTAATCAACCGGCGCTCAACAATGTCGTGAAATCCCGACGAGCGAGACGACATTCCGACGATATATAATCATCTCATCGTTCGTATCGGCACTTTCGATAATCCGATAATCGACGATTTCGATAAGAGGCATCTTAGTCCTGTTTTTATCTTACGTATTCCGCGCGCAATTTAAGTGAAATCGCTTCTTTATTTCCCCGATTTTCCCGCAACGATGAAACAGACGTGGTAGCCGCGCGAGCGCGCGTGTGATTTCCATTTTCGTTCGTCGCTGCGATCGAGCGATTTCGATGCCGACACACCGAGTGTAAAATTCACGCGCGACTTTTACGCGCACGTCAAAGTGAAAATTCTCTGTGTGTGTGTGTGTGTGTGTGTTCACGATCAGGCAGGTACTGTCGATTTATCGGATTAATACACGCGATATGAATGGCGCGCTCCTCGATTAATCAAATCGGCCGTGAGTAATTGTGAATTATCGCTATCACAACAGGCGATTAATCAAACCGTCTGCGTAATGAATTCCGGATCGTCGCTCGTGCACGGATTGTCGCGACACGCGTAAAGAAGATGCTGAAAGTCGACGATGAACTTGATAAATGTCGATAACGCAGGGGCAACCTTTGAAATACCGCGTTACATAAACGCTGACGTAATCACGTTTTTGCTTTGATTTCTCGTACGTGTAGATCTAATGTCAATGTTGGAACGATGCAAGTGTGAATGCGATAAACGGTAGCGCGCTACTCTGTTTCCGCCACATCTGATGGAAAATCTAACGGAAAATTTAAGAAAAATATGTTTCCCAAAATTTTCTGTAAATTCTTCGTACTTTTTTAGACCTATAAATTTAATTAAGGATGTAATAGCAATAGTATTTATTTAAGAAAAAGCACTCTTTAATCACGAAAATAGGCCTAATTTCTACAAGAATATCAATGAAAAATATCCAATCGACGTTATATTAGAAGATAAATATAATATAATTTTCCGCAGCCGATACGCCGGGAACTTTGCGTAAAGAAGTGAGTATCTCGCCAGCGAAATTTTCACGTATGACACTCCCTTAATACTACGCAGGACCTCTCAGAAATGGCGATTGCCTCTTGCTGATGGTGTCGCAAATCGCGCTTACTGAATTGGCGATTGCGAACGAATATCCCCGATATCACAGGTATATCTGCAAAGGTATTGAAAGTATCTTCGATACTGCCAAGTGTCGCGGGAATACTCGCGCGTGTTACCGTATACGTGCGCGATCAAGTTGTACGCGGCTTGTGCCGTTAGCGACAAGGTCAAGGCGGAAAGTGACTTTGCTACTTCGGCTCGAAAGGCCAGCCAGCCAACCAGCCGGCCGTTCTCTTAATGTTCCATTTCTTGTCGCATGTCAACCGAGGAGCCGCTGTGATGGAGTTCTCACGAGCGTAGAGGAGCAAAAGGAGACCATCGTCCTCTTCGCCGCTCAATCTACCTCCTCTATACATTGACTCAAAGTTGGAAGATATGCGGTGTTTAGCCGGTATCTAGATAAGATTGTCGACACGATCTAGATAATCCAGATAAGATTATCAACATAATTCAGACGAATAAAAAAGATCATCTTTATCCTTCTCTAGATCGAACAAAATGTATTCATCTTCATCACAGGTCAGAAAAACATGTTATCTCGTCTGAAAGTAACCTAAAATGATATTCCTCGTAAAAACAATATAATCTAAAAAATGATTTAGATAATTGGCGCTACTTATCTTTCATCTAGATAAGCCAAGAGCAAAATCATCTGAATCTAAGATGCATTTCTCGGATTTTCATCCGATCTTCATCTAGATGAATCTGAAAATCATCTGAGGCGAACACTGAAGATATGCTAATCGAAAACATCCCAGCTCGCTCGCTCGCCGACGGAACGTGCCGTGGAACGGCGGTTTAACGCGCGACTTGAGTTACGTCATAAAGTTCTCCGCGGCCGTTTACACGCCCTGGCGGGGCCGACACGCGCGACACATCGTCTTCTTCCCCGTTTCTCTCATCTACACAACGTTACACCTCGCCGGCACACCGGTAATTTACTTAACGTTCGTTTCTACTTTACCTTTTCCGGCTGCGGTCCCCACGGCTTCACGACCAGCAGCTCTTCCTCCGCGTTCGGCGCCATATCCGACTCGCTGGAAAAAATCAGAAACGGAGAAACTGGTTATTAGGAGGCGGTGAAATCGGAAATCTCTTGGCTCGTGTGTGCGCGAGAAAAAAGAAAAGTCGAGCGAAGAGGACGGTGCCGGCGTTACGTAAATTTCCTCGCACGATCCACGCCGATCGAATTGAATAGAAATGAAATCGAATCGGGACGGTGCGATTATATATGATTTTAGACATCGAAAATCGGCAGTCGACTGATTGACAGGCTGGTGACATGGATGTGTAATTGCACGTTAAAAATAAGTCGCATAAAAATAATCAATCAGGATTGTGCAAATTATCTGGCACAATCCTGATTGATTATTTTTAAAGTAAATTTCATTAGAGTAAAATTGAATAAAAGTCAAGTCAGATCGGCAATCTGGCGTGGGAATTTAAACACCAAAATATAATTAACGTAGAAATGTTTGTGAGATGTAAGTGTAGTTTTGAACACTGAGAAGAAATCGGTAGATTCAAAAGAATCAAGTATCAGGTTTGCGCAAATTGTCTCGCACAAATTGCATTCGAGTAAAATTGAGTGAAAATCAAGTCGGATCGACAGTCTGACGTGGATTGGAATTTGAGTATCCAAATATAGTCAACGGTAAAAATTAACAAAATTGAAATATAATTGTATGAATAAGATAGAAATTCTTTCAACTACCGAAAGATTAAATTCTAAAGATTAAATTCTAACTCCGATGGAAGATTAAATAAGTGATTGATAATAATTCATGAAGATAATAATTAAATAATAAAACTAAATTAAGATAACAATTAACTTAATATTATAATTAACTTAATTAATTGTACATCAGTTTATTATAACATTAAGTTAATTATTATCGAGCAGGAAATTATTATCGAACAATAATAACACGTTTTACGTCAACTTTAAATGAGTCGTCGCATTTCGCTAAATTTCGATTTTGTTTCACGCAAATGATCGACTGAAATCAGGATTTCACCGAGAAAATTAGTGCGAAATCAGCTTTCGCGCCTGAAGGTGAGTGCTCGATTGGTGCTAAGAAAATTCGAATCGAAGTCGCTTCGAAGGAACTTTTATTACAATACTGAGGAAATACAAGTCTCCCGGAACGCAGCGACGCGCACGGACGCCGATGCGCGTTGTTTCCAATTAAAACGCACCTTCGTCATCGTCGGTCGCGAACCGTTGTGCTTAATTGGAGAAATCGTTCCGTTAAAAATTCCCTTATTCGTCCCCTCCCCCCCCCTCCTCATTCCCCCGCGGAATCGTCGCGCAATCGTCGGGCGATCGTCCGTGTCGCGCGGAACTATTCGCGCGGAATTCGCTTCGTGGTTTCAAACGGTACCTCACTCACGCGCGGTGCGTTCCAGCAGGACGCGGAAAGGCGATGGCTCGTCCAGAGAGACGACCAGCTCCGAGTACGTTACCGTAGCAGCTTCTAACTGGAGATTTTCATTTTGCCGGCCCGCCCGATTGTTCCGCACGCCGGGTTGGTTTCGAGTCCCGATCCGCGCGCGTGCTTCGACCGGCGGATCTTTTCCCGCGGAAACGCGCGCACGCGTCGTGCTGTTTTTGAAAAAAAAAAAAAAAACACGTTGGTAAGGTGAACGTCTTAATAATTAGTGACGGTGTGACCAATTAGTACGAGACGATCGCGTCTGTTTTTCTTAACAAGTTAACATAACTCGATATTTCGTGATTTATTTAAAAGAGAAATATATTTTCACTTTAAATTTTGTACAGGGTGTCCCAAACTAAACACTTGGTTCCCGTGGTGTGCAGGTAGAACGGGGTGGAACTGAGCGGGAAAGTTCTATTTTGCCATTTTGCAAATAACACGGGAATTTCGAGTAATCGATGATGATATCTCGATGAGATAGGGGAGAAGCCTATTTCTCTGGGAGAAATCCGTACTTCTTTATCGATAGTGTATCGGCCAGCTGTATCGCGAATGCAACGAATAGCCTTTGACCGATGACGACGCCTCGCACGGACACGGCTTCGCCGCGCGAAGTTCACGGCGGTTCTCGCGCGCGATAAAACGGACTTGGCGCGGACGGAGTCACTCACGCGGTTGTAATCGCGATTGTATTAGCGCCGAGCGGCTCTCCCGGCTCTGCTATCGCGCCACGGTGTTATTGCGTTTCGCACCTCTCTCTCGTCCCGCGTACGCAGATAATCTTATCCGCGTCCTGATAAAAGCTAAACTCGCTCTCGCACTCGCAATCGCTGGCATTTCACGGTCTGGTACAGCGCATAGCGCGATGATTCCACTTAAAGATGCCCGATGCAACTCTACCCTCGAGTATCGATACGCATCGCGGATGAAAGTATCGATATACAGGATGCATCGAACGTCTCGTATCGACGTGTATCGCGGATAAAAATATCGGTAGACAAGATTTATCGAACGTCTCCTGTAGATACGTGTCGTGAATGAATGTATCGATACACGAGATGTATCGACGTCTCGTATCGATATCATCAATGTCAACACTTGAATGGCATAAAAATATCGGATCAAAAGCAGCATTGAGAAAGTTACCGTGGAAAAATAACGGCGTTGCGAAAACTATCGAAAAAATTACTTTTGACGGTAATGGAGTTATAAATAACGCGTTACTTTTTATAAGCAACTCTGATCAAAAAATACCTATGTACACGTTATACGAATGTAATAATGCGAATGTATTTGTTAATGATATTGAAATAATCACGGTAAACTGATTTTCTAATTGAAAAAGAAAATGTGTTACATAAAATTTTATCCGTAAAATAAATTCTATTATTTTGTACATTATGAGAGGCGCGTAATAATAACTTTTAATTACTCTATAAATGCTCGCAATCTCGAGTCGTATCTTATTCTGAAAAAGTGAACTGTTAACGAGACCTTTGCGAAACGTCGGAAACAAATCCAAAAGAGACGTGGCGCTAATTCGACACGCCAAATCGAATATTTGTAAATGCCGATCGCTGATTAATCGAGGGATTATAAAAATAATAACTGATTTTAGGTAGTCACTTCTCAACTTATCTCTTTCTCCGATCATTATCTTATCTGCTTTACAAAATAGCATCTCGAAAGGAACCGGAGTCGTAATTAATAACTAATACTTAATTGTCGAAACTTTTCGATGAACCATCAGGAGACAATCGAATCGAAAAAATAATCGTCACCACGAGCGGCCAGCATGGAAGTATCGAAGTGTTCGATATTTGAGGGTCGTGTATCGAAAATTTCGAGTGGTAAAACTTCGATACGAAACATCAATACTTGGGCATCAAAGTTCCGATACTTGAAGTATACCTTGGCGTCAAAGTTTCCGATATTTGAGTATCGATACGTTGGCATTATAGTATCGTTATTGTATCGCCCGTCCCTAATTTCACCGAACACCGCGGAGGACACGGTGAGCACGGGTGCTCAGTTTTGTAGGTTAGCCGCGGTAATAATGGCAGTCACGATCCTGCCGCGGTCACGATCGTCTTACGATGATCGGCGTATCGATGGTAAACCGACCGGATCGGTAACGCGCGCGCCCGCCTGTAACATTTACGAGCTCCTCGCGACGTGACCTCGCGCGCGGCCTACCTCGCCGGCCAGCCACGGTCTGTTACCGTAATTCGATTTACAAAGAATATTATTTCACGATGGTGGCGCGCCATATCATAATCGGCGCGTGGAAAAGTGTGTGTCCGCCTACCCCGGTATCTCGGACGCGGAAACCCTCCCAGTTCGGCGAGATCTCGGCGCACGTCGAGAGAGAACCCGGGCTCGATTCTTGAATCTTCCGTCCGTACGCAGAAAGGAAATCTCGTTGTATCGGGCGTGCGAATTAATTCGACGCTTTTCTCCGTGAAATTCATCATGGTTTGTGTGCAAAAAGTCGCGGTAATTTGCCGTTAGAACAAGATAGTGTTCTCCTTACGTTTGTTAATTTGTTCTTACAGCGAATGCAATTTGTAAATTCAGCAAGTTAATTCGGCTAATGATAATTGGTATTTTTAACAAATCGATTCGCTTCGTAAGAGTTGACATTATATATAGGTATTTCGATTTATTTCGTTTGTATTACGTATTGTGATTCCATTGAAGAAGATCAAATATGATCGAAATGTTTGGATTTGACTTAAACATATGTGACGATCTAAGAAATTTTCTTTATTTATTTATGATAATACTGTATTAACCGTGCTTGGTTCTTCATCGCCTTATAAGGAGACAAAATCGAAATTTGTTGATTCACTGAAATCTAGTCTCCAATCCATCGTCTAATATGGGCTTAACGCGTAAGTCCATATTATTCCATTCATTTGATCGAGAAGTGAGTTCAGAATATGGATCGTAACATCATTCCAGATAATTTTTAGATAAGATTACGTTTTATTCTAAATCTAAGATGAAGATGACAACATTTTTCATCTCTCCCATCTAGATAAAGATGACCCGGTTCATCTAGACGATTATCTAGATAATTCCATCTAGATACCGGTGAACACTGGATTTATCGGCTTTTACGCGTTACGCACCCGGTATCGCGACGGACGCGAGGACGACGTCGCACGCGTGGACTTCCCTTGCGGAAGCGCGCCGCAGCACGAATGCGCGCATATCTGCGTGCGTGCGGTGCGCGCGGGAACGATCGAAACGCGCTCGTGCTCGGATGGAACGCGCGGTTGGAAAAGGTAGCCGCGCGCAGCGTAAGTGTACCCGCTCCGCCTCTCGCGGAGACAGCACTCTCAGCGCGAGGCATTGACCTGCGCGCGCGCGAGCGGGGTTAGTCACATATATGCACGCGTGTATCACCCGTGCATACCTAGGCGCGTTTACGCGCCGACTACGCCGTACGCAGCTCCGGGTACACACACACACACACACGTTCGCTGGAAGACGGACTTTAATTAGACGAAATCTAAATGCTTTGGACGATGAAAATGAACGAGACATCGCCGTCGTTCCATTTAACGAACTTATCCAGTGTTTGTCTTAGATGATTTTAGATTCATCCAGATGAAGGTGAGATGAAAATCCGAAAAGTTCATTTTAGATGTGATGTAGATGATTTTGCTTTTGACTTCTTTAAAGAAAAGATAAGATAAGTGACGCGGTTTATCTAGATAACCATTTTTATCTAGATGGTTTTTCTAGATTTATCTAGATAGTTTTTAGATTACATTACACATACACGTACGAATATATTGCGAGCCGCGGTGCTTTAATAGTGTTAAACGGCCCACGCTCCTTCTATATATTTTATGCAACCTCCCTCTCTCTCTCTCTTTCTTTCTCTCTTCGTGGCTACTGCCATGCGAATCCCTTCGACAACTTTTCACTGTATCCGCTACGGATTCAGGAGGTACTCGCGCGAACTCGTTGCAAACAAAAAAAAGAGCTGTAGATAGTTTCGAAAACGCGCGTTACGTTGAGGCAGCTGCCCTTTGATATATTTTTCTTTTTCTTTTCGTTTCCTCCGAAGGAGCAAGTCTCGCGAGAGATTTTCGGGGGGATACGTTCGTATGATGTAATTTACGGGGTGATAATTTCCAGAGGAAACATCCCCCTCGTCGCCGAACGATTACCAGGGCGGTAATGACGCGCGCGCTTCTCTTCTCGTCGTCGTCTTGCGGTGGACGAAGGAGGAGGAGTTCTCGAAGGCTCTCTTTAGAAAGAACCACCGAGAGTGGGAAGTGTGTGTATAGAGGGGCTCTCTCTCCGTTCATTGTCTGGAAAATTGATAGGTCTGCGGCGCGTAACGAGGCGCCGCGACTCGTTAAAGCGATTATTATTCCCCGTCTGGTCGACGGCATTACGTAACGATAAAAATGCATCTGGCGGTTCGCCTGACCGGCGAATCTCGACTCGTGATAACTGAATCAATTTGACTGAGTTCCACACCGCGAGTCGAGCCGAGGAAAACCCGTGAAATCCGCGATACCCGATTTCCCTTGCTGTCACGTTCGACGGAAAAGACTCCGATCGCTCAAATAAAACGCAGAAGCGTTTGACGAGTGACGCGCAAATCGGCGTTAAACACGTCGATTTACAAGATTGTTTCTTCTTTATGCCATAATAACCTTGAATAAATGTCATCCGTAACAATTATCGTAGACAAAATCTATTTAACCATTACTAACACTCATCGCGCCAAAATTTATCAGTCTTCGTCCTCATCAGTGCAAGCCCTAAGCCTTTGAAGCCTAAGAAATTGGCCAATCACAGTCGAACCGTAGAAGAAAAACCAATTATGATTGGTCGACATCTGAAATCTCACGCCTTAAATTCTCATTGCAGACCCCGCTTTGCCGGTCGGCAGCGGGCAGCGGCGGAGCGAAAGTTTCCACCCGACATTACATCCGGCTGCTGCACCGGGTTCTTTTTTTGCGAGCCCGCGGGCGAATACGCGAATAATACGCGAGAATACGCTTCTTTCGCGCGCGCGTGCGCGCGCGCGATCGCCGCGGAATCAGGTATAGGGAATCAGCTGCACTTCCGGGCACACATCGCGCACACCGTCGTCGGTTAGCATTCCATCGCGCGAGCGAGCCGGTGAACGAGTGAACGAACGAACGAACGTACGAACGCGACTCCCGGAACAGCTGCGAGAACGGCGGCGAGAAGAAAAAAAAAAAGTCCGGGGACTCACGTGGTACGTCCGCTAATGGTCGTCAAGATCGACGAGATCCCGAGGAGTCCTAAGACGACCGCCGGAACGAGGAGGCGCCGGCCTCCTCCTAGAAGAGAAGACGCTCTCCTCCTCTTCTCCCCCCCCCCCTCCACCTCGCTCATTCCGCGTGATATCTGATATTCGCGCGGCGAACACCGCTCTTCTCGACGGGAAGCATTACGAGCATCGTGATGCTTACAATGTCTTCCTTCTCCCCTTCCTCTGCCCCCCTCCCCCCCGTCCTCCTTCACCCGGTGACTCGCAATGACCCCGTGTCTCGCATTCAACTTCTCTCTCTCGTGTACTTCTTCGAGCGAGGCCGCCTATCCGCGACGCTCGATCCGATAGCGCTGCGCTGTGAGCGGCCGCGACCTCGGCGACTGCAGTTAAGGGCTCTTCCTGCCTTGTGAGGTCAGAAAAATCGCTTTTTTTTTCTCCGCATAATTTTCAAGCCTCAAGCGTGTGGATCGTTGTGTCAATGTTGTAATGTCGAATTCGGAAGATTAGTGGAGTTACGAGCATATTTGTAATTAACGGCACCGCTGCAAGCACGCAGGCGGCGCTATTTCGTTCTATTATCCTCTCGCCCGGGAAGTGAGTTCAGAACATGGACCATAACATCGTTTCAGATTATTTTTAGACGAGATAAAATGTTTTTTTTTTTTTATCTAAGACGCAGATGAATATATTTTGTATTTCTTCCATCTGGATAAAGATAAAGATGATTTATTTCTTCATCTGGATGATTATTTCGATAATTTTATCTAGATACCGGCAAACGCTGCCTGTAACCATTCTTTCTCACGAGGATTCGTAATAATCTCACATTCTGGTGTAACCCGCGATGAATAATGAATCGCCTGGGGAGTCTCGCTCGGGACTCCGTTAAGTGCGTTAAGTCGCGCGGCCACGTTTAGACCGTCGCGGGAAATAGCCGCTCGCTTCGCTGTATCACACGATCTTACATTATGTTTATTAGATAATCAATATGGAAATCAGCTCGCCTTCCCCCTCTCCACCCCTCCCCACTCTCCCTCTCTCTACTTCTCTCTCTCTCTGTCGAGCCCCAGTGCAGAGAGTCACGCTGGATTTCTTCCTAAATCGCTAAACATCAGACTATGGATTAGGAATTAGGATTGGGGATTGGGAATTGGAAATCAATCAATGATGTCACAGCAGCAGATCTGGATTGAGATCGTAAATTATTATCACACTATGGATTGAAATTGAAGAATCAGTTGGGATATCGGATCGGAACATCGACCGATTAACATTTTGCAGGCTGCTTTCGGGAATATAGAATTGGAATTTAGACTTCATTCTATTTTCTTGATATTCTCGCAATATGAACTAATAGTCGCCGAGTATGTCGATGGGTCTAGTATGGATTATGTAATATATTAAATGTATTGTGTACAAATGTCTTTACGAATAGGAAAATTCAATACATATGTCAAAACTTATTGATAAATGACACGTTCGAGAAAGATCGTATATATTCCTATCCGTGCGGGAAATTCATTGATAACTCGAGCACGTCGCCGTGAAACTAATTGGAAGCGTGATTATTTTCAATAGTATATATTTCTCATCTTTTATATCTGTTTGGACATACGGTTTTTTCTACGTTTTTTTCTTTCTCTGATATTATTAATAGCAAAAGAAGAATATTAATATTTCTTCGTTTAATGACACTTCGATTCATTTTTTTCTTTAATATGTCACTTTTATGCTTGTAAATCCAAGGTAACTCAGTCGCAATTTAGATCGCGATCTGGACAATGTGATTGAACAATCCTCAATTCCAAATCCGCAATCTCAATCCCTAATCCATAGTCTGATACGAGCTTAAAGCGGGGTCTACAATTTAAGGCTACATAAGACTCAAGAAATTGACCAATCACGGTCGAGTTATAGACGAAAAGTCAATCGTGATTGGTCAATTTCTTAAATATTACGCTTTAAATTCTCATTGCAGACCTTAAGCTTAAAGCAAGTCTCGCCGGTGACGGAAAGAATCATCCCTCGTATCCCTCTCGAGGACTCTCCCCATGACCCTCCCCTCCCCCCCTTCCCTTTCGATTTAGCCTCTCTACTGAATACGCGCTTCGCCTGCAGAAAAAACATCGTGAGAGAAAAAATAGCTGAGAGATGATCCCGATCAAGGAAGGAAAGAGAGAGAGAGAGAGAGAGAGAGAGAGAAAGAGAGGATTCGGGACACAACTGCACGGAGAAAGCAAATTTTGCTGGAACAACAAATGTTTGTCAATATAGTGGCAGCAGAAAAGAACATTTGTTTAGGCAGCAAAAATTTGTTTGGACAGCGGAAAGATGTTTATTAAGAGTATTAATCGTCCAAATATTCATCGGATAGCAGTTAACACATTAACGGAGGGCGATCTCGACGAAAGTATGCTAGGTAGCGCGGCGGCCGCCCGCCTCGTTTTTCGGCCTAGAGCGGGCGATATTTTGTGTGATCATAAAAACTTTAAGGTACAGTCGAGCTAAATTGTATTACTACGAATCCCGCCTTTAAGCCGCAGTCGAGATAAATCGTAGTACTACGACTCCCGCCCTTAATGTGTTAATATTCTTAACAAATCTTTCCGCTGTCCAGAACAATTTTTTGCTGTCAACAAATTTTTCTTTCGCTGTTACTATATTGACAGATATTTACTGTTCTAGCAAAATCTGTGTTCTCGGTGTAGGATCTCGAACGTGGCGGGAAAGCCACACACGCACGTGCATGCGTGTCTCGATTATAGGGAGCTCTCGGTCCTTAGTCTCGATTAGTCGTTATCGCTGGTCGTGAGGC
This sequence comes from Dinoponera quadriceps, assembly GCF_001313825.1. Classification (NCBI taxonomy): domain Eukaryota; kingdom Metazoa; phylum Arthropoda; class Insecta; order Hymenoptera; family Formicidae; genus Dinoponera; species Dinoponera quadriceps. The sequence goes on along the minus strand of NW_014554456.1, from coordinate 138,460 downwards.
GAATGAAAGAAAAATAAAGAGAGAAGGATATGACGAAGGAGGAGGAGGAGAAAGAGGAGGGGAAGGAAGAGGATGAGGAGGAGATGAGGAGGGGAGCCACTACCACGCGCGGCCCGGCAGGATAATAAATGTAAGATCGGATCCCACCGCTCTCGTTTACCCGTGCGAACTCGTTCGAGCTGCGAGAAAGCAATCCAGATTATTTGAATATCATTTGATAGATGCTCTCTCTCTCTTTCTCTCTCTCTTTCTCTCGTGGCCTAATCAACGACAGCCGTAGAGACTCTACAATCAGAGACCGGACAGGAGACATCATCATCTGATTGGTCCGCCATGTTTACGCCATTCCCGTTGATTTTCACATATATACATTATATTAATGTTAAATTGTAACACACGTTTAAGAAAGTAAATGTTTCAGATTTAATAAATATCTCGTGACATTATAATTTTGCATTACGATGCAAAATTATAGTTACAGAAAGTAATATAGTTATAAAAGTAACATATGTATAATCACAAAATTGTATCTTATATAATAATATTACTAATTTTTATCAAAATATTTCGTACATAGTGATGACGATTTTTTATAATTTAGTTACAATAAATAAATGACGTAAATAAAGTGAAGTAATATAAAACGAAACTAGAAGAAAAAAGCAATTCTCTTTATCTATGATAAAAACAATTTTAATTGAGTAGATAAGTAGATTACACAAATTTCTTCGCATTAACAGCAGTCGAGTCGCGACCTGTCGTGGAAATTCGAAATTCAACGGTATTAAAAAAAAAATCAACATGTATAATTTTCATCAATATATCTAATTTTAATGGACAGTTTTAATTTAATAAAAATTTATTCAGTCGATATACTTAATCAATGATTATGAAATTCAAAAGTGAAAAGCAAACGAAACTAAAACGTACACTGAAAAAAAGATTTGGTAATAAATCTGTGTCATAGTTAGCAAATAGTTTAGTAAAATAGTTTCAACTAAATGTAAGGTGAATGCGATCAAATAATGAATGATGAATATAAACGAATAATCTTAGCAAGGCTTGGTATTTGTTATCAATTCTTGACAACTATTACCTTTTCACTACCGATTTAAGTGGTATCACCGAACAATTTGTTATAAAACTATTTTGTAAATAAAACTATTTTATTTAGCAATATTTAAAAGAGTTAATATGTGAAAGATCCGTCGTAATATTTCGGCGACGCTAAAACGCTAAATTGAAATTCCTGCGATTCTAAAATGCTTCGAGAACTCTGGGATTGCCAAGTCCACTTGTAATAATTCCATTGTATTCATGCTGTAAGAATTTGGGAGAAAATTATACCAGGGTCGCGGTGGTCGGGTCGGGAATCAAGCCGGAGAACCTCTCGACCCGCAAGGTGATCGCACTATTACCTGAGCTACTCAAGTTCTTCATATGGACTTTCTTTCGTCCTCTTATGTGATGTTATCGTCAAGATTATTCAATAGTAGTTGTCAGATACTTTTGGATATAAGCGTCAAACTATTTGGTAATTATTAATTAACATATCGTTGATTAATCATGTGATATTATTTACCCGATAATTTAATTGGTTCAATTTAATGAAAAATATATATCAAACAAATATAAAACTATATAACTATTTATTTTATAATTATTTTGCAACCTAATCGCTCAACCTGTGTCATCAGGATGTACACGATCCCAAAATGGAGTTCGTTCACACTCAAGTTCGGCTTGTTTTCGTCCATCCTCCTCCTCGACAGCGTGCGGAAAATGAAATGCGCGCTCGGGATAATCGCAACGCGTAAACGTCACACTCCCATTCATGATATCGATCGTCGCCATTGATCATGAAAATGACCGCCGGAGTCGTTGTCGCTTTCCTGGAACCGGAGTCCGGGATTGGGAGCGGTTTCACGGAGAAAACGATTCGTGTTGATGATACACATGCGGCGTACGCACAGGAAATTGAAGTCATTAATGCTTGACCGGCGGAGAAAGACAGACAGAATGAGAGAGAGAGAAGTAACGCCCATTACTCAAGATGCGCATAACGTCCTGCGGTATCTTCGTTCTTCGACGCGCATGCTGCGACTTTCTACCGAAAAAGCTTCCCTCGTTGGAAACTCGGGCAGGAGGCGTCGCTCGGACGATATCTCTTTCTTTCCGCTGCGCGGAAAAATAAATAAAAAAGAAAAAGAGAAGAAAAACGCCGAACGTGGTGATGAGGACCGACTCATGCGCGAAATTACTACTTCCGATTTATTTGAGAGAGACACGAAGAGCTTTCTCGCATGAATAAACGAGACGCGTCGGCGAAAGATCCATTCGAGCAAATACGTGGAGAATCGCCTTTCTTTCTCCTTTTCATTTTTATTTTGCTGCTCTTCCGCTTTTCGCGCTTTACGAGCGGTCGCGCTTCATGTCGTAAATACGTTGGTGGTGAGCAAACATGAATTAACCCACTAGTGAGTCACTTTGGAATTTGTGGGTTTAGAACTGAGGTTTCGTTTGCTGAGATATGAAGGGACTGTTTGCACAAGGATAGTCGAAAGCAATAAAGATACAAAATGAAGGGTGCCCGAGTCGAAATTTTGATGTCGCTCTGAGGCTCTTAAGGATAGCTTGCGCCTACTTAGACGTCCTATAAACTAAAAAAAAAACCTACTTTGATGATATTGATACTTTTTCACTTCTCTTCTGAACCTTTAATTCTATAGATTGAATTTTAATGCTACCTTCGTCATCCTATTTTAACGGTAAAACAACGAAAACGGAGATTTAAGACATCAGGGTGAAATTAGGAATTATATTATTAGAATTGAAATTGAACCTATTTTACTATCTTAGCTCTTATTATGTCGTGGAATAAAGGTTTAACGTAGGGTCGAAATTTCGACTCACAGGTGAGGGTAACGAAAACACAGGGAAAACACAGGGAGTAAAGAACAGGGGAGAAGACCTACGTTGCGGCAGCAACGTAATTACTTCCGAAATTCCATTTCGGGATGGACCTCCGCGAGAAGAGAAGATCTACCCCCGAGAGGGTGACGTTGTTGCGTGAAACGTGCCGATTCCGGATCCCATTTCGTTTGTCACCGCTGCTCGGCTCCGCTCCGCGTTCATTGTACGCGAGATCGTATGCCGTTATGAATCTCTAGTTATAAAACGGGTCCTCCGTCTCTGTGTGTGCGGAGAAGCACCATCTATCTCTCCCGTCTCTCTCTCTCTCTCTCTGTCTTTCTTCCAAGCAAAGCGTGTAACTGTATCTTTTCCACGGGGCACGCGTGTATCCGCAAGCGTACTGCCAACGAAGATGCTCTCTGTGTATGTGTGTATGTGTGAGAGAGAGAGAGAGAGAGAAGAAGGAGGAAGGGTTCTCCGAGGATGGGAAAAAAAGGAAGGGAGAAACAAGCCGAAGAGGACGAATTCTCGGGAGATGATGATGCGCAGACTCCGGATTATCAGCGCCGGAGAGATCTAATTTATTTACCGAGCGCGAGCCACGACGAGCCACGACGCGAGCTACAATTTCTGCACCGTTATGCGCGCCTCGATGCGCACCCCGTTTAGCGGGATGACATTTAATGCAGCGCGCAGTGCAATCGTCGGAACAATGTCGAGAGAGAGCCCGTCGCCGCTTCTCTCTCTTTCTCTCTCTCTTTCTCTCTTTCTCGGCGAGTACACGACTTTACCGCTCCGAGCTATCCTCCTCGCTTCCCCCGAACCTCCCTCTCTGCTTCCACGCTCGAGTATTTGTAGATGAGTAGATAGAGAAAAAAAATTGGCTCTGATGCCAGTTCGCGGCCGCGCGTCGCATCGCACGGAGTTACGCATTTCATTGACATAATAGTCAGGCAGGAAAGTAACCACGGCGGCGATAATTACGGAAAGAGATGAGAGCGTTTGAACGGCGGTTAATTGCGAAACTCGGCGGCAATCGGAGAGGAATGGAACTACACCAGCACTACGCGCGGTAGCGCAACATTATTCACCCGGCGGCGTAACGGGACGCGATAATAATTAACACCGCGCGCGGAATTATTGGCTAAACAGGCTGCGGTAATAAAATCGGCCGGCTCTGTGCCGGAGAAAATGCGATGCACACGCGCGTGTGTGAGAATAGTGCTACCGTCAATACTAACTTGCGTACTATAACTATGGAGCCGAGGGGACGCGTGAGGGCAGGGAAACGCTTTCTAGAAGATGCGAAACACTGTTTGGTGTGAGTTACACGAGCGAGCGAAATCACAAACAAAGTCATAGCGAGGGAATAATTGATCATGTATAGCGAGTTTTTCGGGTAAATGTAAGGGGGAAATAAGGGCCGAGTCGTGTTGAAAGTATTATAGTTGTAAGTTTCGTGTATGTAATTATCGCGAGACGAACGGTGGAGAAAGTGCTGCGAAATATTTGTCTCGGAACACACACACACACACACACAACTACCCCGAAATTTTAGCCTGTTAAACCTTCGATTCTACAACATAATAGGAGCTAAGGTAGTAAAATAGATTCAATTTCAATTCTGATAATATAATATGATCCCTACTTTGAGCCCGATGATGACCTTAAATTTCCGTTTCCGCTGTTTTACTGTTGAAATAGGATGATGTAGGTAGCGTTGAAATTCAATATGTAGAATTAAACGTTCAAAAGAGAAGTGAAAAAGTGTCGATATCGTTAAAATAGGTTTTTATTAGTCTATTAGGCCGTTTAAGTAGGCGCAAACTATCCTTGAGAGTGTCAGAATAGCATTGAAATCTCGACTTGGGACTCTTCCGCAAAATGCTTCTTTTTAGAATGCTGAATATTCCTTTTAGAATATAAATAATTTTTTGTAAAATATTCTTTTTTTAGAATGCAAAAATTTTTCCGTAAAAATTGTTTCAGGACACAAATGTTTTTGCGTAAAATGTCCTTTTTAGAACATTGGTACATCGAGAGGAAAAATATCGGAAGAATGAAAAATATTTATTCGGCGAGTTTTTACTTATTCTTGTATTTGTTCTTACGAGCTCTGAAGGCGAACCTGCGAAATCCGTAACCACGATTGTGCACAAAAGCCAAGGGTTGGGCGATACAATATCGATATAGTATCGATACATAGAGAAATAGGATTTTCCTCCGCAAGGGGGAAAATTCTATTTTTCTGGGAGAAATCCTAATTTCTTTATGTATCGATACTCTATTGCCCAACTCTAGAACCGATATCTATACCGGTGTTACTAGAGTTGAGCAATACAATACCGATACAGTATCGATACATAGGAAAATAGAGTTTCCTCCCGGAAAAGTCAGGTTTTCCCGCACAAATTGCGGGGGAAACCCCTATTTATCTGGGAGAAATTCTTATTTTCCTATCGATACTGTATCGCCCAATTCTACCCGGTGTTACTTTATATCTCACGATACATCGAACGCAGATCACGCGTAGATTCGTTTGTATCGTACAAGCTTCGTGTTATTCATACACACCGATCCTCGCGGGCGTCGTGAACGCTTCTCGTTGCATAATTTATCGCAATCTGCGCGTGAGAATCTCGATTCAAGTCGAAGCGGGACGTTGCGACGACGCTTTCGTGGGCGATAAGCTGCCACTTCCGGCATTCTCGCGCGCGCGTCATCGTTCATTCTCTTCGTTCCTGCTACGCATACGACTATCTAGTTCTGGAAATTCAAAAATTCAATAAAAAAGAAAAAAAAAATAATAATTTCTCTTTTTTGAGTAGTCTCGAAAGCGAATTATCATGCCCGTCCGCGAACTACCACTAGCAAAGAGACTCCTTATGATTTTCCTGCGATGTAGCGATTGGATTCCAATTGAAATATTCGAAGTTGTCCCAAAATAGGTTATCCTACAGAAAAGTATTACCGCCTACGATAAATTGGCAAGTAATTAATTACTGAGCAACAATATAATAAATTACTGTTGCTCGGTAGTTTTATTATTTGTACGAAGTAATAAAATTACTGGGCGGCAATAATTTATCACTGGACAATTTATCATCAAGCAGTAATACTTTTCCGTAAGGATACTATGCCATTAATTGGGAATCCTATTTTCATTTCAAATATGGGACAAACCTTTTTTTGCCGCGTTGTTAATCGCATGTGATAGGTTGTGCGCTGCGATTTGTTTTTCGTGCCGCTATCATCGTCAGTCGGGCCGACAATTTGACCGATCATCAGGTTAGGAAGTCGATAATACGTTATATTTTTAATGTTATTATATTTAATAGCACGCGTATGTAGCGTGCGTGTGTGTACGCACTTGTAAGGTGTAAATATTTAGATTTCGTATATTTCGTTCGATCGTAGTGTGAAGTGGAAACCAGGAGAAATCTTAGGGAGAATGATGAGGGTGACCAAATAGGATCTCCGCTTATGTTTTCCGCTCAAAATCGTGTGTTTCAATGCGTACGAGGGTTGTTTGATAAGTTTTCGAGCCTGACAATAAAACACTTATATTTTTGGGCAACAACCGATTTTATTTCTCAATACGGTCTCTTTTTCACTTGGTACACTTGGCTCATCTCTTTTCTAGTCCCTTCATTCCGTCGGTAAAACGGGGTTTTAGCCAAATCTTGCAAATTACTCATTTACGGCGGCAATCACCTCATCATTGATCGCGAATTTCTCCCCTCCCAACCGTTCCTTCATATTCGAGGGAGGAAAAAAAGGTCGCAAGGGACCGGATCGAACGAATTACGGAGGAGGTGTAACGCTGCTACAATATTCAGTAGCGCGTACGTACTTGTAAGATACAGATACTTAACGTATTTCGTATATTTCGTTTAATCGTGGTGTAAAATGCCAATCGAAAAAGAACCTTTGGGAAGCACATTGGAAGCACGATCGAAGCAAGATCCGTCTGTTTTCCCACTTGGAATCGTACATTTCAAACACTACGCTCTTCCAGCTTTTCCAGCTGGAATTCGCCCAGAGAGATCTCCCGAGCCAGAATCAAAAATGATATCCGCAATATTCGAAAGAAATCGCACCGGATCCCAGCTGTTACAACAGATCTCGAGAGATTCTTCGCCCGGGCGGAGCGGAATATCTTCTGTTCCAGAAGTTGTTCTACACGCGGTTGCATCGAGGGCCGACGATCCGTCCGTCCGCAGACGCACTGCTCTCGAGGAAATCACACACACGCCCGTGTGAGAAATCGCTCGCGTGTCGAAGGAAACGACTTTACGTTACAAAGCATCGCTTCCGCCGCATTGTCGGTGCCGCCGCCGTAGCTGCCGCCGCGAGTCGTACACCTTTGTTCCCCGCTGAAACAAAGACGACGACGACGAGCGAAGCGGAGCGGTGCATTCGCTCGCTCGCTCGCTCGCTCGTCTACGCACTATGCAAGGCACACTGTGTGTGAGCGGGGCTTTATAGACGCGCTTTCACGGAGGAATTCCGAGTCGTGTGTAACGGGCATGGAATGCGAGTGGATGGAAGTCCGTCCGTCCGTTCGTATGCATCGGCTGAAATTCAAGCACGCCGCTCTGTCGCACTTCTCTCTCTCTCTCTCTCTCCCCCTCTCTCTCAGGATGACGCCTGAATCCCCGATTCGTGAGCGAACGTGTGTCTTCTACGATACGGCGTCGTCGCGCGCCCACCGCCGATTACACGTGTCCACACCCATCCCGGGATCTCGCCGGGACGGCGATGACACGGTGGACGGTGGGGATTTCGTAGACGCGATTTATAATAGGGAGCGTCGTATCGACCGGCCCAGGTATCGATATATCGCGGAACGGAATATCGATACACCAAATGCATCGACCGTGAGTATCGATACGGTGAGTACTCTCTCTCCCCCTCTCTCACTCACTCAATATACGACTTCAGGCGTTCCTATAAAATTGGGCGATACAGTATCGATATATAAGGAAATAGAGATATTTTTCTTCCGGAAAAATTCCTCCACAAATTATGGAGGGAAACCCCTATTTTTGGGAGAGGAGTCCTTATTTCCCTATGTATCGATACTGTTTCGCCCAACTTTACTTGCGGTATTCCACAGCGATTCCGATTTCTTCGAGGCTCTCACGGTCGAGTCTGGATATACAAGCGAGGTAGTCATTGCATCGTTAGGCGGAAAGGTGTCGCATTATATTAAGCGCGAACTCGGCTCATCTCGCGATGCGCGCGAGATATCGTGAATTTACGCGCGACGCGCCTGTTATAGAAACATATGAATCCGAATTACGGCGCATTAGTTACGTGAGAAATCACTTCCCAACGCTAAAGCGCGTATCAGACTGTGAATCAGAGATTGGGGTTGCGGATCGGGGATCGGAAATCGAGCAATGAAGTCACAGCAGGTCGGGATCGTAAATCGTTATCACACTATGGATTGAAATTGAAGGATCAGTTGGGATATCAGATCGGAACGTCGACCGATTAACATTTTGCAGGCTGCGTTCGGGAATGTAGAATTGGAATTTATATTTCATTCTATTTTCTTGATATTCTCGCGATATGAGCCAATAGTCGCCGAGTATATCGATGGGTCTAATACGGACCATGTGATATATTAAAATATCGTGTACAAATGCCTTTACGAATAGGAAGATTCAATGCATATGTCAAAACTTACCGATAAACGACACGTTCGAGAAGGACCGTACATATTTCTATCCGTGCGGGAAATTTATTGATAACTCGAGCACGCCGTCGTAAAACTAATTGGAAGCGTAATTGCTTTCAATAGTATATATTCCTCACCTTCTATATCTGTTTGGACAAACACGGTTCTTCCTACGGTTCTTTTTTCCCTTTACTGCTATTATTAATTGCGAATGAAGAATATTAATGTTCCTCCGTTCAACGATATTTCGATCGCATTTTTCCCCTCGAATCCACGGTAAACTCAATCGCATTCCAGATCGCGATCACAGGGTGATTGAACAATCCTCAGTTCCCAATCTCAATCCATAATCCATAGGCTGATACGGGCTTAACGCTGCACGATTATCGGCGAACTATCTCGTGACACACATGTGGTGTATCATTCCACGCCGACATACGGTATAATTCCAATATGATTCCCGGAACGACCCGACGCCGCGTTGAATAATTCAGCCTTTCCCCCTTTCGAGGGAATCCGCGCTCACACTTAAACAAATTCTGCATTGTGCTTGGAAATGACGATTTCATTCGTGCAATATCGCGCGTAGGTCAGGATGAAGGTTACTCGGTTTTTGTTGAAAATTACTTTGACGATTGTGAGAGAACGAACTTTTCGCCGGAATGACAAAATCGTGCGCGACCGTGTCCGCACTGAGAGACAAATATAGTCATCCTCCATTATTTTGTATTCAACATTTCGAGTTTTGTAATTTCTCAGTTTCGATCCCAGATTCGTAATCAACGACCCGAAAATCCCTTGGGTGTCACATTTGAAGGGAATTGCTTGATTTGCCGCAATTTCGGTCCGTCATTTTTTATTTTGAAAATCTTCTAATTCTGACATCAGATTCGTAATCGGCGACCTCAAAAAAACTCTGTATGTAAGTTTAAACACTTCAATTTGGGAAAAGTCGCTGGAAAATGTGTTTTCTCTGAAAGAACAGGCATTTTTCTTAATTTGGTTGTTTACAACAGTTTTCCAGCTAACAAAATGTATATTCTGACGATTTTTTCACATTTACCTATCCCTGAGATACTAGAAAAAAAAGTCCAAATATAGCAATGAAAGTTTTATCGACAAAAATTTGAAAGAAAAAAGGTGGGAAGTGTATTTCCCACCGTGCTTCTAAAGGTGAATATCGAAATTTCTGAAATTTCGCCCCACGACGAGCTCGAACAATCACGATTGATGAAACGCGAACAAACGCGATCATTGCGTCACTTTTGCGCGACGATTGCACAATGACGCGAACAATGCGAATTACATTACAGTAGCAACGGTAGCGGCCCGGGAACGAATCATTATCTCGTTGTCGGAACGCGATCGTTCGCGGGCCGATTTAATGGGCTGTTCGCAGGCCGTTTGCTCGTTTACTGCAAAACGATTCTCTTTCCCTTCGCTTTGTTGTGCGAGAAACCGACGCGTCGGCGCAATCCGGCGCGACGTTTCCGCCGCTGCTGGTCGGCGCGGCCTCCAAAAAGTCGTATCCTCTACAGTTTCCGTTTTCGTGTCGATTTCATGTGAAACCCCTATTATTCTGGGAGAAATTCTTTCTTCTCTATGTGCCGATATTGTATCGGCCAACTCTAGTGTGATCCTTTCGGAAGAAATTTTCCACATGCGGAATGACGTAGCGTATAAATGACGACGATTTCGTGCTGTGTTGCACAGCGCGTTACGCCGATCCTGCCGATCGATCACGCCTGTTCGCAAATGGCTCCGGCTTTTCTGCCTTTCGGTAAATTAATTTCATCGTTTGATTTATGCGCCTTCGCGAGTAATTGGATCAGCGATCATTCATAAATCGCTGCCAACGCGCTGCTTGCTCGTGCGCGCTTCCTCCTCGTTAGAATGATCTACGATCGGCTGACGATTTTTCGCTCGATGCAATCGNGGGGGGGGGGGGGGGGGGAGAAAAAATTACAACGCGGAAGGCCCACGGAAGACTCTGATGATCATCGTTATTGTGAGAATCCTCATAAGCGCGTAATATTATTTAATATTAAGTAATATTTCTGGAATATTAAATTAATAGATGGAATAATAGGTGGTTACATGTCCACCCCTGATAATATTTAAACAATACCATTATTTAATATTAAATCCCACATTTAAATATTTCCTATTTATTAATTTTTTAATATTTCCTTTAAGTGAATCCTATTTTTAAATGTTCAATCCTACGTATATGTTAATATAAATATAAATAAATACGTATATAATAAAAATAAATAAATAAATAAATAAATAAATATATATATATAGTTTTTTATTTCAAATGTATTACATTATCAATTGTTTTGTTATATAACTAAAGTCGAAGTAATTTTATGTAAAACTACCTTTTTATACAAAAAAAATATACATACATATTTGTATATATAATAAATAAATATATATATGTGTATTTTTTTAATTTATATATATTTTTCTATATTATTATTATTTCTTTTTTTTTTAATATTCTAAGAACATTTCTATAACATGCTAAGAGTATTATGCGAGGTGGACATGTAACACCAATAGAACATTCCTGTATTATTAAAAAAATATTACATAACATTCTTAGTATATTATAAGAATAATATTTTAATATCTAATAATATTCATATAATATTTTAGGAATACTATGCGCTTATAAGGATGCTCGCGGACTCGGGAGAGGAAACGGTGAAACGGCGGCGAATGGAAACGAAAAGAAACGCTCGCCGGTCGCCGCGGGTTCGGGAGAAATGTAAGAGCCCGCTCGCGTCGTAATTACTCGGGTCGCAATTAAGCGCGGGTAATGACGACGATGATGGTGCGATAGCATCGTGCGCATTACGCGCTCGTTCGTTCGAAGAACGATACTGTAGTGCCGCTCCGCGCGTTTCTCTCACACTTCTTTCATACCGGTCACGATTGACGTGTCATCGGGCTTCGTCGAACGAGTTTATTACGCGAATGCGCCGATTATACCGCGAGGTGCGACACTGGCCACTAACCAACGAGAAATGAACGTCGAATCGACGTTGAATTTACGTCAAATGTCGATCGTCGGGACGGAATCGAAATTACGATCGAAATCGACTTTGACGGCTCGATTCGACGAGTCGTCTCTCGCTGGCTGGCATGTATAACGAAATGAGTTGCAAAAATCGTCCGATAATATTATTATTCCTACATTTATACAGAAAACATTCCCTTTAGTCAAATATGTAGCCAAACAGCAGGTAAAACTAACACCGAGACATAAGACGAATTTAAGAAATCTTTAAGTGTCGGCTCACAATAAGTATTTTAAGCCTTTAGAAATTGACCAATCATAGTCGAATGTGAAGAGAATAATTAACTATGATCAGTCAATTTTTTAAGGCTTGAGATTTAAAATACCTATTGTGGACCGACACTAAGACGTCATAAAGTCATTTTTAAGATGTCTGTAAAATGTCGTATGTCTCAGTTTTAGATTTTGTGCTGGCGGGGTGTAGTGATCTAAAAAAAAAAGAGATCGGTCGAAACAACTCGAATCGAGTTAAAACGATTAAATAAATTTAACTTCAGAATCGTAGAAGAAAAATTGTAGAAGATACTGATACAGGAATAATAAAGCCATTAAGGCTCCGGGCCCGAACAGAAATGTGTCTAGCAGATTACATTTCAAGATTAGTGGCTAGATAGTTATAACTAGATAAGTTTTCTAGCCAGTCACTAGCTCGTAAATAGCTAAATACTACTAATCAATCTTTAATTATCTAGTCATTAGATAAAAAATATGGTAGTGAATGGCGCCGTCTTTTCTAAAATATACAGTCTAGCTATTATCTCGCCATTAGTAGGATTATATTAGTCAGCACATCGAAATTATGATTACGTTACAGTATCAAACTCTGTCTAGTCACTATCTAGTAGCAATGTGCTGTAAATCCTACACAGAAATTGAATGTCGGGACTAACAGCTACATCAATTACATAAACGGTGACTAGACGAAAAAGATTACATAGTAACGACAAAGAAGACCATCAATATATCTTGAATAGAAATTTAGTATCGGGATCGTCTAGTAAATATACTAATTACATAGACAGTGAGTAGATGAAAAAAATTACACAGGATAGAAAACTATCGATCTTAATCAGCCTTTAAATATTCTTAACCATACAGCTGCGATCTAGTCCTTATAGGATAGGATCCTAAGATTGAAATATGGTAATAAATATGACGCTGACAATTACTAGATTCAATTTCTACTGGGGAGTAGTCGCCGCAATCATATTGGATTTGTGTCGACCATGAGCGAGAAATGATACGTTGAGAAATATTGCGTGCCATTTGTAAATAAAAAAGTATTCAGGTAAAACAGCATTCGAGGTCGCTTGAAGATACTTGTGAAAATGGATGAAAACTGCTTTTTCCCTCCTGAAAATCAATAAATAGCTATAAAAGCTACGTGAAATAAAGCCCTATTCGTGTAGGAAAACACACGATTTCACAGTTGTTAAAAGGAATGAAGAAAATATTCCTACTTAATAAAATTCCAGGCTGATCTTGGTTTTCGTCCATTTTTACAGGGCTTAACAAATATGTCACGCAAGTCACACCTACACAATTAAACGAATAATAATAAAATGGCACGCAACATAAAATTTCGTTCGTCAACATGTCACTTTTCACGCATTCAAATACGGTCCGGTAAGCACTATAAATGCTTCGAAGCGTTTCTCTTTCTTTTTTTTCCTTTATTCGAATCCTTAATCCGAAAAATGCATGAAGAAAGAGAAACGCTCGTCAGACGCCACTCTATTTGTTCATCTTTTTTTGTCGCTTTGAACTATATCTCGCTACTGTTAACGCGGAGTTCTTAGCTGAGCTACTCCGGAGCCTTAATTTTTCCTTCAATATGTAACACAAAGCGATCGTTCCGCTTCTTTCGCCGCGAAACGCATCGATCATCCGCGTGTAAGAAAAAAAAGAACACGCGCTTGCCGTCCAACAATATATCGAGTGATATAAAAAAAAAAGAAGTTCACGTCCGTGCCACTTATATAAAATACGGCGATCGTTCCACTTTGCCCGTCAAAAGGGAACTTTCCTGTCGACTTTCGCGATAGAAGAGAAAGAGAGAGAGAGAGAGAGAGAGGGAGAGAGAGAGAGAGAGAGAGAGAGAAAAGCAGAGAAATTCGCGCGAGCGCGAAAATCATCCTACGAAATTGTCGCGTGCGTATAATCAGCGCGCGTGTGCGCGTACCGCATGCGTGATGCGCGCGACGCAGGATTTACGATTTTAATCCGTCACGCTCTGCATAAGAAATCGCGCGACAATTTCTAATCCCCCCTCCCCCCCCCCCCCCC
>NW_014554456.1:63910-124476 GCF_001313825.1 Dinoponera quadriceps | reverse complement strand
CCCCCCCCCCCCCCCCCGCCGTAATTTCGCCGCCATCGTGGCATAACGACGCGTTAACGATCGACGCGGCGTGCATTCAAATGACTTCATTCGTAATAACGGGGGAAGAGCGCTCGTGATGATAGAAAGTGCTGTTACACTTCGCTCGCGATAATCATCAGGTCACGATAAATCTCCGCACGGAAAGAAAAACGATATATTCTTATTTTGAGAAGATCCGTTACTCCCAACGTGTACATGTTGAAATACGATTGTACAGCGTTGGATAAAACTTGCTTACACGCAGAAATTCTATATAGTTCCACTAACAGTATAACATTCTCGTTATTCAAGAATAATTCTCTTGAATTGAGAGTAAAGAATATTGGACAGAAAAGAACGATATCTTCGAACCGGGAATTACAATTTCCTTAACTTGAAATTAAATTGTCTTTATTTGAATATATCTTGTTCCTGGGGAGAAAGTAGTTTATAATATGAAATTTAATTATTGGCAGTTTTTGTAATAACAATTTCTTTGTCTTACTTCAAAACTGGGACGATAAGACGACGAAAAAGAGTTTATCGAAGCAGATGTCTGGATAACTCAGTAATAAGAGAGCAGACATTCTCAAGCAAAAAGTCCCGAGTTCGAATCCTTCCAGCAACTCCCGGCTTACGGATTTTCTCTGACTCTTATAAGAGCCGGGTTTTATATTTGAGATCATCTTAAGAGTATCTTCAGATACTATACGGGTGGTTTCACTGACTACGAAGTATGTGAAGAAAAACCTAACCTAAGACGGTCTTAGGTATAAGACCTGATTTGTATTTTGAAACGAAAATGTTCATATTGGTGGTAGAAGATTATCGTAAATTTGATTAAAATATAGAATTATTCAAAATAACGCATTCGTCTTTTTTATGTAATTTTTTGTAAATGTTACAAAATTTATTATTTTCAAAATAATCATATTGTGATCCATAATGGACTATTGTAATCTTGCAATGACATAAATTGTTATATTATTAATTAAAGAAGCCTCTATATATGGCCGTTTTCAATCATTGATAATTCGAAATTTTGCGTGTTATTTGCAAAATGATATAGGCTAGTATATATAAGAACATTACGTTCACTCCGTGAAAAATGGTGCAAATGATTGTCTTTCGCGCATGACTGAACTGCACAATCAAGAACATGGCGGCCAGCAGCTGTCACATGGTGTCAGCTGTGGAATACATGTGAATAAAAGCGTGGAATACCTGAGTGTTGTTTATTTATTAAAAATGAACGGTAGAGGGGGATAAAAATGCTGCATGGTAAATTGCCACAATGCAAGCAGCGAAAACCGAGGAATAAATGTAATAATAATTTACGTTTTACAAATGTAATATTGGCCCGATGCTTTTTGATGTTTGAATTTTACCGGATGATCAAAATAATATTATCGTGTAGATTTCCTTTGAATTTTTTTTATATATAACCATATCTATTTATATATATATGACAATAAATATATTTTACACACGTATAATTTGCGTGATGCGAACATAATATTTTGATCCCACATATTTCTTTACGTCATCAATTCATATTTTTCCATGTTAACGTGATTTTCTGTTCTACCTGGGAAATAATTATTACCCAAGTAGAATAGAAAATCACGAAGGCACTTAAATGGCAAGAAATTGATTGCAAAAATAAAATTATTAGTTTATTATTTTCTTAGACACTTTCACGTGCCGATTTTATTTTAAAGTCATTATTTAATTCTTTCGCCTGAAAATCATCTTACACTTCCACTATGTATGTTTACATTTACGAACTATTCATTATCATGACAATTAATTCGCACAACATTAACCAAACAATGCAGATCTCCACACGAACATTCTAAAGACGTCCTCTGGAGACTGCTTTAGCCAGCATCTACAGTCATTCAAATTATAATCCGCGCACCACCAACAATATGGCGATTGGTTAGCACCGAGATCAAAAGTGCCGCCCGTTTTATCAACACACCACGGGAACCGAGATTAGTTTGAGACGCCCTATATATCCCTATGACATTGCAATAACCAACAGTTATTTTTTCATAAGACAATGATCGCTGGCTGACTGAAATCGCGCATACGTTGGGGCGGTCAGCGTCCAAGTATCGGGAACACGCGTATGCGCTTTTCCTGAATTCGCCGTTGCAGTAGGATGCCGTCGTTCCATCGTTGTACCGCTATGCAATCTCTCACTCTGTTGCATTCCGCAAGATTCGACTTCCAAGCTCGGAAACGATGATCGTCCGTACGATCGTCGTACGCGCAATTGGAGCATCGCGCAGGATCGGATTAAGAGACGAGGAAGGCGCGGAGAGGGGGATCGGTTTTCGATACGAGCCCAATTGGCTAATTTTCTCTCCCGATGTGGTCCGTTTCACGACTACGTCGTGTGTGATTAAGCGGGGTGGCGAAAGCATCTAATGAATAAATAATGGTACGTGGCGTCCGCTCGCGCTTTGTCAAACGATTGTTTTCGCGCCGAACGCACGCATTGTCTCTCGTCTGGCTCGTTACCGGCGACAAGTGACGAGTTAATAAATTACAGCCAGCTGGATCATTACAGGCCGGATTGTACTTTATAATTGCGACGTGTCATGAGGTGCGATTGTCTCTCTGTCTCTCTTCCTCGCGCACGCACGCGCTCTTTCTCTAATCTGCGTGTTAGGAAAAAAAAGTTAAATATCAATTCAAGACTTATACACTCTAATGGACGCAATCATCGTTTCATACATAAGCAGAAATATATTATTTCTTAGAAAAATTTAATACTCTGGAATTTCAACGATATCACGGTGTTATTGTAAGATCACGATGGCACATTACGGATCACAGTATGATTATTCTGGAAATAATTAATTTTGTTGTAACATTTACAAAAAAATTGCATAAAAAGACGAATGTGTTATTTGGAATAACTTTATATTTTAATCAAATGTACGGTAATCCTCTTCCAACAATATGAACGTTTTCGCTTCAAAATATCAATCAGGTCTTATGTTTAACCCGTTGCGGTCTTATGTCGAGCGACACTCGACACCGCGTTTCGTTCCAACGCGTCCTATTACGCAACAGAGTCGACGTTGACAGAGTCTTCATCGTACGCTGAAAGAGACAAGATAAGAGCTGCGGTGTAGCATCATAAATGTTTTCCAAAGTAAACGGTACCAAGCGAATGAGCGATTGGCGAAATCTGTGCGGACCGGCTGGGACGAAATTGCGAATACAGCGCGGACAACGGGTTAAGACTGTTTTAGGTTTTTCTTCACATACTTCGTAGTCAGTAAAGCCACCCGTATAATATCTGAAGATACTCTTAAGATGATCTCAAATATAAAACCCGGCTCTTATAAGAGTCGGAGAAAATCCGTAAGCCGGGAGTTGCTGGAAGGATTCGAATTCGGGACTTTTTACTTGAGAATGTCCGCTCTCTTATCACTGAGTTATCCAGGCATCTGCTTCGACAAACTCTTCTTCGTCGTCTTATCGTCCCAGTTTTGAAGTAAGACAAAGAAATTGTTATTACAAAAACTGCCAATAATTAAATTTCATATTATAAACTACTTTCTCCCCAGGAACAAGATGTATTCAAATAAAGACAATTTAATTTCAAGTTAAGGAAATTGTAATTCCCGGTTCGAAGATATCGTTCTTTTCTGTCCAATATTCTTTACTCTCAATTCAAGAGAATTATTCTTGAATAACGAGAATGTTATACTGTTAGTGGAACTATATAGAATTTCTTCGTGTAAGCAAGTTTTATCCAACGCCGTACAATCGTATTTCAACATGTACATGTTGAGCATACGGATTTTCTCCAAATAATAATAAGAATATTCTTTTCTCCTGTATGTATGTACGCATGTTTCATAGATATCGGCTCTGCAGAAACAAAGCGGCACATCTTGCAACGACACTTCTGCGATGAAGAAACGATAATCGCTCGGCGGCGGCGAGCCGGTGCAGTTAGAGCGCGTTAACGCCTCGATTAAAGTCTCGTTTGTGCGCGATCGAGCGCCGGTATTTTCGCTCATAATTTACTTTATATTGTTGCTTAATTGCGCGAGCGATACGTACGAGCTCGGAATTTACAACGTCGCGTCCATCGAGCGCGGACGCTGCGATGTATCATTAATTCTTACTATTTGCATCCCCGATAAAGCTCTCTCGCTCGAGTTTCTTTTCCCGAGACGAGAGACAGACGTTTCGCGGGTTTCTACCCGACTCGAAGTGCGTCCTCGTCGACGTAAATGGCATGTCCGATTGCATTCAGAGATCTAAGAATCTACGGACGAAGTGTAAGCCAAATCCGGCGATAGTACCCTTTAGTCCTGCGGAAAATCTGCATTGATATTTGTTCATTAAGAAATCTGTCAAAAATCGAACAAATTGTAAAATTTCTAGACCTCAATAAGACCACGGTTCGACGATCGAGAACTCGAAAATGCGATCCTTTTTTAGCCTCTTCGAGAAATCACTCCGCTAGATTGTTGCCACGCAAACTTCGAATATCTTCAATTATACATCCGTTGCAAATGCCGACGGTGTCTTATTGTAGAAAGAGACGATCGTCGAATAAAGAAAGGAGAGCGCTCTCGCTCCCCTCACCGCGAATTAACCAACCCCCTTGCCTAAAAGTTCACTTTATACTCCAACCATAGATTCTTAGATCCATGGTTGTACCCGAGATCGTTCTAAAGTAACGAGACCGTTCACGCGTATTCGAGGTATCATCTCGAAGCTCCGCCATGGTCTTCTCTCTCGAGTTAGGAAGGAAGAAAAAAGCAGAAAAAGCGAAAGAAACGCGCAGTATTCGCCCCGAAGTCACGTTACGCTCTGTATAACGTTTTCCTTCTACGTCTCTTCTACGCATTCCTCGCTTCTCCGGCGCCACGACACAATAAAGTGGACCATTTCCTGGCGACTTTCAGGACTGAGAGATATTGACAGCTGCTTCTTCAGATACTATGCGGTGCTACCGGTAATGCGATTTAGAAAATTCTACCTCTCTGTGTGCGTCTCACCTGCGGCATATTTATTTCCTTGGAACGAAGCAATTTCCTTAGAGAGAGAGAGAGAGAGAGAGAGAGGGTCGATAAGCTGTCTATCAGTTGGATAACGGCACAAGTTATTATCGATAATGACGAATATATATATTAAATAACGTTTCGTTCGACAAAAAAATAGATGTAAAATAATAAAGAGCGGAAGTTACATGTTTGACTTAACTGTGCTACATATACAGGGTGTCCCGAACTAATCTCGATTCCCGTGATGTGAAAGTGGAACGGGTGAAACTGAAGAGAAAAAATTCTGTACTTCTATAATTCTATTTATCTACGACTAATAATTTCCTCGTGTAGTTTCGTTATCCTTTTATCATCGGCAAAATTCATCGTAATTCAAGTTTATACGTCAGATTGTGGATCCGGCTCGTCTTTCACACAACTCGGTTCGAGTTCCGCAACTTGTGCGACAAAATTCGTGTAATTCTGAGACTTCATTATATTCAGTTTTTCCATTCTCAACGTAGTATCAATATGTGCTTTACCAAGAATATATCTTTTTTTTCAGCTAACTTTCTCGAAAGAGAGAGAGAGAGAGAGAGAGAGAGAGAGGGGATGCGATAAAAAATTTATTTTATTCTTATTTCGCGCACGCGGACGGCGTTTATAGCCGGCGACAAACGCGCCTATTGTTCTCGGCGGCGGCCGCGACATACATACGAGCGAAGCACCCCCCTCCCGCCTCCCCCCGAGCGAGATTCAACTTTTAATCGATCGTCGACAAGCGCCCGCGTGTACGATCGGTGCGCGTGGTGCGCGCGCGCGCTTCGATGCGGCCGCGGAAACAATTTATTAGCGTCGAATGGCATTAAATTGTACGGGACATCGTGTACAACGTAAATTGGTACCAGGGTTACGCGTTGCATTTAAAGAGTCGCCTTTCGTACACGCGAAGCGCCTACTACTAGAAGCACACCGGATTATATCGACCGGTGTGAGCAAAATGTGACCGCACGCAGCAGATTGGCAAACCAGTACACAGCCGGCGATCGACGAGAAGTGCGTACGTGCGTACGGGGAGAAACCGATATTCTTGTTTTGAGGAAATCACATTCTCAACGTGTACATGTCGGAGTAAAATTATTATGCAGCTTCGGATAGATAAAACNTTTTGCAAATAAACCAGGAATTTCCATATATATATATATATATATATATATATATATATGGAAATTCCTGGTTTATTTGCAAAATGGTATAGGATATTTTCTGCTTAGTTTCACTTCTACTTAGTTTCGTTCTACTTACACACTACGGGAACCAAGATTAATTAAGAATTAAGAATAGGACACCCTATATAGTTCCACCAAAAGTATAATGTGTGAGAATAATTTTCTCGAATTGAGAATAAAGAATATCACACAGAAAAGAATTGATTTGATTTGGAAAATCTTCCAATTCTGACAGATTCGTAATCAGCGGCCTCAAAAACGCTATCTATAAGTTTTAACGCCTAAATTTTGGAAAAGTCGCCGAAAAATGTATTTTCTCTAAAAAAAAAACAGGCGTTTTTTTTTAATTCGCTCATTTATAACACTTTTGCAGTTGACAAAATGTGAATTTCGACGATTTTTTTACATTCTCTTATCCTTAAGATACTAGAAAAATAAAAACAAACAATCCAAATATAACAATGAAAATTTTGCCGACAAAAAGCTGAAAGAAGAAAGATGGGAAGTGTACTTTCCACCGTGCCTTCTAAAGGTTAAAAGTAAAACCCTTAAGAAAATACAGCCGATTGAATTGGAGTGAAATTGTTCGTGTGAATTCAATTTTCAGATCTCGCACGCGGTTCGACCGATTCGATATCGTAATGTTACAACGAAATCAAGCCCGACGCCCGAGATAATAGAAGACGTCGGATGCTTTATGGATTGTCGTCGAGCGATCTCTAAAACGAGCGTGTGTGACGCGAGGAGAGACACGTCGCGAGGACAACAGATTGCAGAGCGTGGGCCGACTCGAAGTCCTTCAGACGGATTGTCATTTGATTAGTCTAATAAGCGAGCGGCCGTGAAAGCGAGCGACATTGTGTCGCCCGCCAAACCTGTTTCCACCCACGTCGTAATTTTACCGAGATACTCCCTTCTCACGCGTGTTCACGAATCGTGTGAGAAAATATTACGGAAAAGAAATGGATCGGTCATGGATTTCGGCAGATTTCTAGCTTGCCGGGCAAAATTAGATGTCATCATTAAGTAGGTTTGCTGCCGCGGCAAAGAAATCCTACGCAGCAGCTATCGTCAACCTGCTCATAAAAACAAACCTGTCTTTGTCTGAATTTTATTCCAGTCATTGCAGCAAATTGAAATTCAAAATTTCGAACTCATCTTTTTCACATTTATCAGAGGGATTAATTTTAACCGTGAAATATATACGGCGTTCAGTCAACAGACAACGACAAAATGTTTATTTTCTGAAAATATACAGGGTGTCTCAAATTGATCTTGGTTTCCGTGGTATGCAAGTAGAGCCCGGTGGAACTGAACAGAAGAGTCCACTTTGCAAATAACGCGCAAAATTTCGAGTTATCGATGATTGAAAACGGTCATTTATAGAGGCTTCTTTAATTGATAGCTCAACCATTTGCGTGTTATTTGCAAAATGATGCGAGACTTTTCGATTCCGAATAGTCTAATCTACAAGTACGTGACAACTATTGTGCCTAACGACAAATTCAAGATTCAAGGGTCAAAGTTCAATATACCGATGTTCGTCGTTCGGTGCAACAATTGTCATATATTTATAGATCAGGTTACTCTGAAGGAAAAAGTTCTCCACCATTTTGCGAGTAAACAAATTGTTGAGTTATTAACTGAAGCCTCCATGCACGGCCGTTTTTACTCGTTGGTAACTCGAAATTATGCGTGTATTCGCGAAAGAATACCTGACTTTTTTACTCAGTCCCACCCGTTCTACTAGCACGCTACGGGAATCGAGATTAGTTCGGGACACCCGGTATATATTGATTCTAAACCGAAATTCTCGTCGAATCGATAGAAATACTACGACCTAAAGAAACCCCATTCTCTGATCTGCGATCGCATCCTTCTCGGCCGTGGAAGAGAACGTTTCTCCGATCGACACTGACCTTCCTCGCGCGTGTAATCGCCGCTTCGCTTCGCTCATATAGAAAGGCCCGACGTAAGGTCGACGATGTGATAAATAATCGCGACGATTGCACCGTCGTTCTTTTTTCAGCTACTTCTTCCAGCGGAGATTTCTACGAGCGCGCGCGAATACAATGGCGGTGCCGCTTCGCCGTATTTGCGCGCGCGCTCCTTCGGAACGGAAGCGCCGACGGGGCGCGACAATCGTGCGGCAGGAAGACGCGCGATTTCGTATTCGTGCGAAGGAACGAGAAGAAAACGCCGTGCCCGAGAATCCGGGCGTTTCTGCGATTCTCTGCGTAATTGGCGCGAAAATAACGACTGTGACGGCGCTCTTTTTGCGCGCTCGCGCGATCTCTCGTTTCATTCATCGCGACGTTTGCAGCCGCGCATAGTTCTTTTTTTTTTTTACCGTACTGTGCGACGACCTGCGCGCACATATGGGAATTAAATTACTCGTCTCGTTAGGCGCGCGTCCACGCGTGTAGAATAACGGAGGAGGAGGACGAGCAGGGGCAGGAAGGGGTGATGGAAGGGAAAAAATAGAACGTGTCGTTTCCTACGCTGAAAAAGAAGAGTTTGATAGCGATTACCAAACGTTTGGCGAAACAGTTCAGACTGAGTGATCTGGTTACGGCAACGGAGACAAATTCAGCACGTGTAACTGAATTTCGGTCATGACAAGCGAAATTTTCCGTTATCTGGGGACCAAATGAAAACCCGAGACTTATAGAAACAGAAACATTCTTAGAGAATGCTTCCGCTGCTCGGACAATTAGTCGGTTATCGTAATCGAGTTAATATTGCCACCCGACGAGAATAGTCCTTTTTTCCTGGTGGGACTTGAAACCTGAAACTTCGTGGTATATCGTGTCCAACGGCAGCGCATGTCGTTTCGCATTCTCGGTTTTAGATAACCGAATAGTTTAGCGCAAGGGAAAATTTCCTTTCGGGTTCCCCGAAAGCATCGTTGATTTAAACAGCCCTTCAGCTGGTGAAAAAGGGCTACATTTTACTGTAACCGAAATTCAATTGACTGAATATTTTCAGTTATCATAATCGAGCTAGTTTGTTCTGTTACGTGCAACTAAACGATTCGCACGGAGAAAGCAAATTTTGCCAGAGCAACAGATGTTTGTCGACATAGCGAGGGCGAAAAGAAAATTTGTTCGGGCGGCGAAACATTTTCTTTGGACAGCAGGAAGATTTGTTAAGAACATTAATTGCTATTTGCCGGATACGTGGACAATTAGCACTTTTAGCAAATTTTTCTGCCGTCCGAGCAGAATTTTATTCTGTCTAAACCAATTTTGTTCTGCTGTCCGCTATATGAACAAACTGTTCCAGCAAAAATTGTTTCCCTCCGTGTGGCATTTCCTCGCCGCCACCGCGCGGTAATCATCGAGGAGGAAGTTCAAATGAGACCGCTGTTTCTCGGCCGGCAAAAAATCTCATATCGAGATTGTCAGCAAGCGAGCGCGCGCACGGAGAGCGTACTTATTACCGCAGCAATTAGATTAGAGGCTCGCATTCCCGTATGAAAGGCGGCGTCGATGATAAGTCAAGCGACATTCGTATCTGCGATTCGTTAATGCTGGATCATTAACGTAATTAATATCGGCCATTTATCGTTATCATTTCCGCCGTGACGATACGGCCTTACTCTTAGTCTACAATAGATGCTTTAAGCCTTAAGAAATTGACCGATTACAATCGAATTATGGAAAAATAATTAATGATGATCGGTCAATTTTTTAAGGCTTCGAGCTTAAATTCTCATTGTAAACCGCGCTTTAGTCTCGGTCTAAATAGATGCTTTAAGCTCCAAGTCTTAAGAAATTGACCAATCACGGTCGAATTACAGAAGAAAAACCGATTACGATTGGTCAGTTTCTTAAACCCTGCGCCTTAAATTCTCATTGTAGACCCCGCTTTAGTCCCGGTCTAAATAGATGTTTTAAGTTCCAAGCCTTAAAAAATTGGCCAATCACAATTGAATTATAGAAGAATAATCAATCGTGATTGGTCAATCTTTTAAGGCTTGGAGCTTAAATTCTCATTGTAGACCCGGCTTTAGTCTCGGTCTAAATGGATGCTTTAAGCTCCAAGTCTTAAGAAATTGACCAATCACAGTCGAATTACAGAAGAAAAACCGATTACGATTGGTCAGTTTCTTAAACCCTGCGTCTTAAATTCTCATTGTAGGCCCCGCTTTACGTAATAACATCACCGAACGTACTCGCGTGCCGTTCCGAGGAGATGCGGCGCACACAAGGGAGGGTCCTCGCGTTGCAACATTGTCCCTCCGAAGATTCTCGAGTGCGACCTGTCACACGATCTCGCATGATCCGCACGCCATCCGCACGCGCCGTCGGATACTTCGCGACAATACTGTGTACATAAACATAATTATCACGCCGAGCGTGATTCCTCGCGACATGCGCGCGCGACTCTACGAAATGTCTCGTTCTGAAGAAACTCACTCGAGCCCGCCCGCGATCTTTCGCTCTCTTTTCTCACTTCGCAGGCGAAGCGACGGGATGCCCCGACAGTAAAATTCCCAGGTTTCATTTCCTTCCCCAAAGTGAAAAGGAAAACGTAATCTTGTAAGAGAAGTAAGAGAAGTGCGGCTCTGTTATCGGGCGATTCGATATCCGATCGGATAATTCAGTCACCGATCGAATCCCCGATTCTCCAACTCCGCCCGATCGGATAACCTCTTCGACCTTCTTTATTCCCCGATTCATCGCGAAAAGCAGCGACGTCGGAGTGATCTTACCTCGATCGATCAAGCGGACGTCTTCGAGCTGGTACCTCGCATCGGCGCGTACTCGAGGACGCGCATGAAAATAACGCTCCCGACTCCCAATGTTCAGCCGTTTCCGGGACGACCGACGAGGGACATATCGGCGCTCCGCGTTCGCTTAGCGTCGATTCTTCGAGCCGTCTCCGCGCGGTGGCGCGCGCGAAATCGAGATCGAGAGATCGAGGGAGATCGAGATCGGAAGATTTCAACTCGGGGAAGGCAGCACGAACTCGCTCCGACTCGCCCCGACACGCTCGGCGAGACTGCCGGAGGTTTACTGACACCGCGTCCGTCGCGGCGACCGATGCAGCGCGCGCCGGCGGAGAGCAGCGCGCGAGGTAAGGCAAGGAGGCGCCTCTCCACCTGCCTCGCGTAATGTAAGCAGAGTTTATCTGCGAGTTTATCCCCGCGCGCGCGATGCGTCACCGCGCGACAGGGCGGAAGGGACGACGCGTAGCGCGTAGCCGATAATCAACCGTTTTCTTCAACCGTATGCATACAGAATGAGCACAAAACGGACGTGCGCCGATGGTGGAACTCGCTTCTTCGCGCGAACTCGAACGACTCCCCCCNCCCCCCCTCCTCCTCCTTCCTCCTTCGGTCGTGAATAAATCGCAGCGGACGAGCCGGGCGTGACTTTTGTTACGCTCCGGCGTCGAACGGCGAAATAAAAAGAGAGAGAGAGAGAGGGAGAGGATATAATATATCGTTAATGATACGCGCTAATGATGACGGCACGTTGGAAATTAATCGGTCGCGTACACCGAGAAAGATATACGATCATATTTCGATCGGATAATCCAATTATAAGTGGACAAACGGATATTCGGGACGTCCCAAACTAATTTCGGTTCACGTGGTGTGCGAGTAGGACGGGTGAAACTGAACAGAAATACTTTATATCATTTTGCGAATAACCCGCAAAATTTTGAGTCGTCAACGGCTGAAAATGGTCTCGTGTATGGAGGTTTCTTTAATTAATAACTCAACAATTTGCGTGTTACTTGCAAAATGGTGGATAACTTCTTCGTTCAGAGTAGCCTGAACAATAAATATGTGACGATTGTTGCAGCTAACGGCGAACATCACTATATATTGAACTTTGACCCTTGAACTTGGAACTTGTCGTTAGGTGCAACAGTTGTCACGTACTTGTAGATTAGACTGTTCGGAACGAAAAAGTCCGTCGTCGTCTTGCAAATGACACGCAAATTGTTGAGCTATTAATTAAAGAAGCCTCGATAAATGACCATTTACAATCAGCGATAACTCGAAATTTTGCGCGTCATTTGCAAAATCGCGTAGGACTTTTCTGTTCAGTTTCACCCTTTCTACTTGCGCACCACGGAAACCAAGATTATTTTGGGACATCTTGTATATATTCATAAGAATTTATTATAATTATATATATAAGAAATTCCATACGGACCACTTTTTTGAATTTGACTTCCTCGTGATGAGTCCACGATACGTGAGGCAAGAGCGGCAATATTTGTCGGATTAAAATTTGCAGACTGAGGTAAAAAAAGAAGGAAAGATCAAAATGAATATTTAATTGGAGATATTTACGACATCTTCTGTGATTACGACATCTCACGTGATTGCGACCGAACGTGATGCGATATTTCATTGGATAGGTAGAACTGTGAAACTAGGATTATCGATCTAGGTGAAACACTCGATGTGAAACGAAACGGTTTTCACGGATAGTTTCCTATCGGATACACGTGCGACAAAAATTACGTACGTTAGTTTCTATAGATATCCGCGGCCTATGCGATTATGTTCTGCTCGAGTGGAAGCAAAGAAATGTTCATGATTGACGAAAATTTCTACAGACCGAGATATCCCTCGTGCATTTCATTCGTGTCATAAATCATTGACAGTGTTTGCCGGTATCTGGATACAATTATCTAAATAATTATCCAGATGGATAAATAGGTTGTCCCTATTTTCATCTAGGTGAAAGAAATACCAAATATATTCATCTTTATCTTAGATAAAACAACATGTTATCTCATCTAAAAATTATCTGAAAATGATGTTATGGTATATATTCTGAATTCACTTTTCCATCAAACGAATGAAATAATATGGACCTATGCGTTAAGCCCGTATCATCATTACGTTGAATTACGTTGAATTCCTCAACCGTTATGTAATTTTATGATCTGCGTTTTATTATTATTATTTAAATATTTATAAAATCTCTCATGAAGTAATGTCATCGAAAAAATTATATAGATAAGTAGCGCTACTCATCTAGACAAGTCAAAAGCAAAATCATCTTCTGATCTAAGATGAATTTTTTCGGATTTTCATCTCATCTTCATCCATCTTTATCTAGATGAATCTGAAATCATCTAAGGCAAACACTGATCACTGATACACATGGGAAAAGCAGGTTCAATTCGCTTGTTACAAAGTATTTACGTGCCCTGCGTAGATTTTTGCGAATGATAAATCATTCGACATGCGAAGTGACAACCGAAGTCAGTCGAGATTGATGCACTCTTCATTCATGTAGAATGAATCGACGAGCGAATATTTTTATTCGATATCGAAGAGCGACACTGATTACTGTACCGTCTCGCAGGAATGGATCGCTCTAATCGATTGAAATATTAGCTCGTATGGATTAAGAGTCCGTTTTATGCTCGAGTTAAACACTCGCTCTTCCGATCGCTGATTCTGTGCGGCGATATTTTCACTGTCGTCTCTCTCGTGTGAAATTTCACTCCGAGAAATTTAGAGAGTAGAAATATTTGTGCGAAGGAAAAAATCATCGCTCCGACATGCACCAATCACCACGCAGGTTATCATTAATTGTACGAAAGCACTTAATTGACGGTCGAATTATTAAAGATATGATAAGTAAAAGTTCGAGACGATAAAGCAAATTCGAGAAATATAAGTTCTTCTGTCTCGTTTTATGAACTCCCTATTTTGGCTGTGTAATCAATTTTTCTCGACATAATTAATTATACGTATTATACAGAGTGTCCCAAACTAATCTTGGTTCCCGTGGTGTGCAAGTAAAACCGGTGAAAGTGAGCAGAAAAGTCCTACACCATTTTGCAAATAGCACGCAAATTATTGGGTTATTAATTAAAGAAGCCTCTATATGGCTATTTTCTATCATTGAAGTTTTGCGTGTCATTTGCAAAATGGTATATGACTCTTTCTGCTCAGTTCGCGGCTTCACCCGTTTTATTTGCACACTACGAGAACCGAGATTAATTTGGGACACCCTATATATGTTTACGTGCAATCCTTGTACATCAGCTCCGGGCTATGACTTTCCCATTCCGTCGGAAACAATTTCACCGATCTTCGCGCCGAAGTTCTAAGCTCCCGTCCGGTCGGTAATAACGGTCAGAATTTATTCGCGTTGATGGCGTTCGATTTATCTAACGGCCTGTGTGCAAAGTGCGCCAAAGTATATCCTCCATTGATAAAACAGTTCGCTCGATCGAACAGAACGTGCGATGTTACCTGTCGAAGGTGAGGCTGTCCCGTCGGTAATCGCAGGCATTGCAGGTGCTGCACTTCGACGACAGGTCGGTCTCTCGGTCGGTCTCGTCGCACCGGTCTCGATCCTTGGATGATCGGTGATCCACGACGATGCTCCAGGTACGGTGGATAAGGTAGAACAGGTAGAGCGGCTTGCCGCGACCTCGGCAAGGCTGCGACCTCGCGTTCCCCATCGTCATTCGTCAGCGGAATTCTACAACAACGGAACAAACACGCACATCTCACTGCGAGTCGAAACGTCCACACTGTTGTCGTCACGCGACGTGCACGAATTTTCGAAGGAGTGAAGGAAGGAAGGACCCTCACGACATCGTCCTTTTCGACCTGCTTCCGGCGGCGCCTCACAACTTTATTACAGTTCCTCACTAATGTTTTACTCGTTAATCGCGTCACGATTCATTTCTATCGCGCGAGACGATCCGCGCGCGCTCTCGAATTTTCCGCTTTTTCCAATCCATCCGACGCGATTAATTGCTTTTTCTTTCCCGACACACAAAGTTTCGCGGTGATTCGACGGCAAAAAGGTTCTTCCCCCGTTATATTTATATGTGTAGCACGCGAGGATCAAGCAGGATTCGATCGCATGACCGGCCATTAGGGCCGTGGGATTCTGGACTGCGTGATTCTCGCGTGCCACGACGACCCTGGCCTTCAGTCGGACTCGTGTAACAGCTTAAGTAACGACTCCGTACCTTCTCCCCCGAACGGACGGACGGACGGACGGAGAGAACCTCGGAGAAGTGGCCGAGAGTCTTTGTGATCCTCCCGGCTCCGTCCAACTATTCGCTCCACTTCGACTTCTTAACCCCTTAGAAGGTGGGAAGTACACTTCCCATCTTTTCACTTTCACATTTTTGTCGATAAAATTCTCACCGCTCTATTTGCACTGTTTTTCTTATCTCCCTAATATCTTAGGGACAGGTGAATATAAAAAGAAAAAAAAATCATCGAAATATACATTTTGTTAACGCTCAAATGTATGAATTTTTTTTATTACTGAATTATTTGTCTCTTAGGTTCATAGGTAGTACCAGAAAATGAGAAAAATATTTTAAAAAATCTAAGTAAAAGAAATTCTCTTTGTTTTCAAAATTCTTCGTACTTGCAAAAATGCAACATTGTGCACAAAAGGCGTTTTGCAGCATAACTTTGAACCGTATATTTAAAGCAGATTGTTGCAAATATGCGACTATGAAGCGTTATGAATTATTCCTGAGGACGAGTATTTTACATGTGGAAAAATAAATATGTTGCAAATTTGCAACACTATGCATTTAAGGGTTAGCCGCAAAAGTGTTGTAGATTACCAAATTGAGAAAAATTCCAGCGACGATTTCCAAAATTTTGGTGTTGAAATTTACATATAGGATATTTTGAAGTCGCCGATTACGAATCTGATGTCAGAATGGGAAGATTTTCAAAATCGAAGATGGCGGTCTAATGTAGCGGAGCGAAATTGCAGCAAATCAAGCAATTCTCTTCAATACAGAGGGTTTTCGAGTTGCTGATTACGAATCTGGGGTTAAAATTGAAAAATTACAAAATTCGAAATGTTGAAAACGAACATGCGAAAATTCAGTGTTTATAGCTTGCAAAGCTTCCGAATGCAAATGATGAAATGCGATATTGCGAAAACGAATTAGGGGAATAAAAATAATACAATCTCATCAGCGTAGACCAAATCTTATATTAAATTTGTAGTGATTCGATTGATTCGCTACAATTTCAGTCTTCCATATTGGACCCGCCATCTTAGATTTAAGAAATCTTTTAATTTTGACCTCAGATTCGCGACCGGCCTCAAAAATTCCTCAGATGTCAATTTTGACGAAAACTAAGCGGGGGAGAAATTGTGTGCTTCAAAGTGTTAAACGGGAACTTTCTTTTGGTTTCCACGCGCGTTCACCTTCTGAAATAATACGTCGCGATTTAACTGGTGTTTCTCTCTCTCTCTCTCTCTCTATAGCATGCTCGCTCTGAAAAAGTTTGTGTTTGTTTCGCGTCCGACATTGCGCGAGGAATTTCAATGCGTGGTTCGCAGAGCTCTCTGCGTGTGCGAGAACATCATAAGTAAACCGGCTATCCGGGCTATTCATTGGAATGAGTGAGCTTGGAATGTTTATAAACAGCTCGTGGCTGTAAGGCTGGATTAATATCGGTCCGCTCTTTTGCGGAACGCGAACACTGTTATTGATAAACGTGGAATTAAAATTGAGCGAATCGAATTCGCTATTCGACAGATGGGATGTTTTTATAACGAACGTCGATTAACGCAGAGTAGGTTAAGCACGCTGAGAAGAAATCAGGTGAAGATAATTGAGTCTTAGAGTCTTAGAGTTACATGAATTTTGCTGCGAACACTGCAATCCAATCAGATTGATAATCTCATGTGGAAATTGGTGGACTACAAAATTTAATCTGCGGTAAAAGATGAACGAAATTGGAACGCACAGTTTGTCCCATAAAAACGTGGCGCATCTGCAAGAAAAATCCTTATAATTCGGAAAAACTGTTACGGTTGAAAAGTATTCTTTGTGCATTGTTACGCAATTACTTAATAGATTGTTCAGTAATATAAACGCCTATAAACGCGTAATGTTATTTAATATTAAGTAATATTTCTGGAATATTAATAGATGAATATTAATAGATAGAATATTAATAGATTATTTAATGTTATTGCAATATTATATATTTTTCAAATATTCAACTCTATATATTGAAACGATTTTTCAACACATTTCGTAGGAAGTGATCGACAAATTTCTCGAAGACGATAATTGTTGGAGGATGACAATTGTTTGGCAGTGAAAACACACACGTTTCCCCTTCCTTATTACAAAAGCCCAAACGTTCTCAATCGGATTCGCACTCGGTGATTGTGTGCGGGGCAATCCGAGGTTTTCATTTTTCTCTTTCCACGCAGTGCACAAACGACTCTGACGTTTCGACTCGTCGTCTTCCCGAAGAGTATCCAATTGGTTGTTTCTGCTCGAAATCACTTTTTGATTCAGACTTCAATAAACCTCGTTGATGCGGTGTTGTCATGCTCTGGGCATTGAGATTTTTCGTGAAGAGGATTGAAGTTCCCGAACTTCGAATATTAAAGCAAACCCCAAATATTTACCGGGGAATTTTTACCAACTGTTTAACAATGCTCGTAGATATCGATATGCCACGCTCTGATGAGACCGATTGTAGTGTTGTATGTGTCATTTTGAGACGTTTATGCGTGGAAAAAGAATACACTTGGATTTACAGTGCGGTTTTGTCTCCCGTTCCCATTGTGGTTCTATTCCGTTACGAGACGGCCGGTTTGTGCTGAACCGCGAACGCTCGCTCGCGCTCCGTCGCGGTGAGATACTCGCGCATCGTACGATTGTGTTTACACTTGCGTAATTACAGGTCGAGGCAACTCGACTCGAAAGTAGCATTTATAAAATAGCCCGCGCGCTGCTGCATTTCTTAGCGGAGGGATTAACCCTTTCGAAGCACACATTTTCCCCCTCGCTTATTTTTCAGCAAATTTAGCAACCGGGCGGGTTTCTCGGGGCGCCGATCACGAATCTGAGGTCAAAATTGAAAAATTTCTTAAATTTAAAATGACGGTTCCAATACGGAGGGCCGAAATTGTAACGAATCAACTGAATTCTCCTCCAATTTGGTATAAGCAAAATTTTGTCTAATTTGCAGATTATATAATTTCAATCCCTCTAATTCGTTTTCGCGATATTGCATTTCATAATTTGTACTCTGAAAGTCGTAGACACTGAGTTGTCGCATGTTCGATCCACTATTTTGCATTCAACATTTCGAATTTTGTAATTTTTCAATTTTGAAATTTTCAATTTCGGATTCATAATCAGCGAAAACCTTCTATATGCAACATTTGAAGAGAATTGCCTGATTTGCTGTAATTTCAATCCGCCATATTGGACCGTCATTTTGAATTTTGAAAATCTTTTAATTGCGATATCAGATTCGTAATCAGCGACCCGAAAATCCTATGGATAGCATTTGAAGAGAATTGCTTGATTTGCTAATTTCGATCTGCCATATTGGACCGCCATCTATGATTTTAAGAATCCTCTAATTTTGATATCAGATTCGTAATCGTTTTAACACCTAAATTTTGGAAAAGTCGGCGGAAAATGCATTTTCTCTGAAAAAAAACTTTTTTCTTAATTCGGTTATTTATAACACTTTTGCAGTCACAATGTGACAACAAAATGTGCATTTTGATAATAGTTTCACATTCACCTGTCGCTAAGATACTAGAAAAAATAGAAAAAAAGAAACAGTGTAGATATAACAGTGAAAATCTTATCGAGAAATATCTGAAAGAAAAAAAGGTGGGAAATGTACTTCCCGGCGTGCTTCCGAGGATTAAAATCATCTGCGCAAGCGCGCTTTTATGACGCGACTTTATTAAGATACCAGGCGCGCGCGCGCGCACGCGGAGAATGCCTGTAAATAATAGCGGCGACATTTACGGTGGGAATGTTTTATGTCAACGTTCTTACTTTCCGTTCTAATGAAAATCTATTTATAAAGCCGCGCAACGATCCCGCGTTGCCGAGTTTAGCTCGCTCGTCAGTTTCCACCTCCTCCTCCTCCTCCTCCTCCCCTTCCGCCGTTTTCATCGCGCATTCCGACTTTTCTGCGCGCTTCCACTCCACCCCCCCTCCCTTCCCCCCGGCACATCCGCGTCTTCTATCTTATCTTTCGCTCCGCGAATTTCACCCAACTGTCGATTATTATCCGCGATATTTCCCTCTCGACGAATTATCGCTTTCGCGATCGCGCTGGGAGGAATCCTAATATCCTAATCCTAATTATTTTCATCCTTGGCACTATACACCCGTTTTTGGTGAATTTAACTGCAAAAGTACTGCAAAGATAGAAGCAGCGACATGGAGGAAAAGCGTGAAAACCGAGACACCATTTTGTTTTTAGAGGCTAAAGCTCTGCTGAAAGTGTAGAATAAAAATTTATTTGCAAGGAATAATTTCAAAGCGGCATTTCGATATTGAAATATATTTTAGTTTCTCGACAATTTTACATATTGTCCTGCAGATAACTAGTTTTTGAGAGCTTTTAATGGAGAAATGACGCGTCGAGAATAGACCCGAAAATCGAAATATCTGTAATACCTGTTAGGAAATTGTAAAAAATGAAACGAAAGTACTGAAATTATATTATGTTCTACATTTATTATATAGGGTGTCCTAAACTAATCTCGGTTCCCGTGGTGTGCAAGTAGAACTTGGATGAAACTGAGCAGAAACGTTTTATACCATTTTGCAAATAGCCCGCGAAATTTTGAGTTGTCAACGGTTGAAAATGGTCACGTATAGAGGCTTCTTTAATTAATAGCTCAACAATTTGCGTGTTATTTGCAAAATGATACAGAATTTTTTTGTTCAAAACGGCCGAATCCACGGGAACCAAGATAGTTCGGGACATTCTGTATATCGTTACGTGTTATCTTCAATCTTACATATTTTTTATTATATAGAGAGGCACCCGACTTTTTCTTCTGACCTGTTTAAATAAACAAAAACATCTCAAGCGGAAAAGCAGACAAGGAAAGCAAAGGAAAAATCAGTCACCGGTAGCTTCAATTATATTCTATGAGATGATATTTCACAGCAAAGTTTAAGTATGTCGGTTGAAAGATCGATAAATTCAAGTACGTCGGCTCATAGAATAATCTAATCTCTTTCTCGCGTGGTTCGGCGACGGAAGAATCGGCACGAGATCTAGAAAGAATTATTTACAAAGTTCGAAAGATAAACCATAAATAATATTATCTGATTAAAGTATTTACCGCCGAATCATAACTTGTAAATCTACAAGGAGACTGCTCGAGAAAAACTTCAGCACATTGCGGCATAAAAATTAACTAATGCTAACATAACCGAACGCGCTTACTAGCAAAAAGTGCCACTTCAGTTGCACCCACTGCACGCAGTAGACGAAGTTCATATACTTTTTGACACGGTTCGGTAGTTTATAGTCGAGAAACGTGAGTATGTCGACTTTTTCCATAACTACAGTCCCTCGCCGTATTATTAGACGCAATTTAACTTTTTACATTTCACTAACTTCCGACCACCGGCTTTACAATATGGCTCGTCTATCGGTCGAATTATGTTAAGGAATCATTATTCTACATGTT
Source organism: Dinoponera quadriceps (assembly GCF_001313825.1). Taxonomy (NCBI): domain Eukaryota; kingdom Metazoa; phylum Arthropoda; class Insecta; order Hymenoptera; family Formicidae; genus Dinoponera; species Dinoponera quadriceps. The sequence continues at coordinate 103,746 of NW_014554456.1, read as the reverse complement.
GTCCCAAACTAATTTCGGTTCCCGTGGTGTGCAAGTAAAACGGGGTGAAACTGAGCGGAAATGTTTTATACCATTTTGCAAATAACACGCAAAATTTCGAGTTATCAGTGATTGAAAATGGTCATTTATAGAGGCTTCTTTAATTAATAACTGAAAAATTTGCGTATGTAAATATTGGTATATTTCATTTCGCATATATTTTTCTTTTTTATCATTATTTAATTCTTTTTTCATATTCTAAGAATATTTTTGTAATGTGCCAAGAATATCAAATAGAATTCCGGCTGAGTGTACTTCACTTGAGAAATTAACCGAAAAATCCCTAGTAAGTGAGAATTCACTAACGCAATGTTATTCCAATTATATTTTATCAAATATGATGAAAATTTCAAACATGACATGAAGCGAGGGTGTAACGTCGATAGAACGTTCCTCTAACTAAATAAATAAATACCCCATAACATTCTTAAAATATTATGGGAACATTGTTTCAATATCGAATAATATTCGTATGATATTCTAGGAAGTTTGCACGCTTATAGGGATATATATTTCATTTGACTCTCGCGCGCGCGCTCGCGCTTTCCCACGATCTGGCGATCATACGATCGCGAGATCGTTCACGTACTGCGACTACGCGCAATCTTAAGTACACGCAGTTCCCTTTTTTCCTCTCTCTCTCTCTCTCTTTGCCGGTCGCGAATGTCATTAGTGTCACTGTCACTGATCCGCCTCAGGTATTCCCACACTCGTCCTCCGGCGTGCGCGCGTGACGACGGTTGGCCGGTCTCTCTCTCTCTCTCTCTCTCCATCTCTCTAACGGAGAGGATGCGGTTCTTTCGAAATATTCCCGCCATCCCGCTCGTCTTCCTCCCTCCGACCGACCGAACGACGATCGTGAGGCGATTTTTTTGCCGGCGTAACGGAGCCGCCGCGATTATTTCGAGTGACTCGACTTGGATGCACACGTTAAGTGCCGCGGCGATTTATCTTCCCTCCATTATTCGCGCGTAAATCAAGTCGTAAGCTGTCGCGAGCGCGTGAGTTTTCGAACGTGCAAGTCGCCCAAGTCCTTTGATTCAGAGATCAGCCCTTTCATTCGATTAATCATCGCATTCCCGACGATTAGGATTCCCTGTTCCACGTTCGTGTATATTTTTGTGCGCGCGTCTTGACGGAAAGGAGAAAGGAGAGAAGGAGGAAGAGCCGTCGGGATGACCACTGCGATTGTGGAAATTGACGGTCGGCCGTTTTCCACCGTCGGGGAACTTGTAATTCAACTTTATTGCCGTTCTGCTGATTATCGGTCCGCTTATACGTTTCGGACGTATTTACGGTGCTTACGGTACAAATCGAGTCGAGATCGGCGAGGAAGCGCCGGCGCGCGCTACCGGGAAATCGTTGTTGGAAAACCCACTGATCCACTGACACTGGTGAAAAACCCGTGAAACCGTTACGCCGCGCTCCGCTGTACGAATACGCGAGTACCTGTCGAAGTGCGTCTCCCCTCCCGGCCGAATAGCGAGTACATTGTGTGCATTTATGCCGGGTGTCTTTCAGCCACATCGTGCGATACTTGAATAATGCATTTCCGGAGTTTGATCGACGCGAGGAATTCCGATGTAAAAGTGGACATCAGACGTGAACACCCCTCGAGTTATAAGCCGATTAAGAAATAAGGCCTCTTCGGCTTTAACTGACGGATCGACTTCGGGAAGTCAAATGAAAACCACGCACAATTTAAATAACCAAATTAGGCCCAGTAAGCGAGAAGCATGAAATCAATCCTTTAAAATATTGATTTTATATGGATTTTATAAACATTTCGACGTAATATTTTATAAATGTTTTTTAACTGTTATTTGATAATGTTTATATTCTTGAATATTAAAATCGTAGTGCAGAAACATCATTATTAGTGTTTCGATTAAATATCGTTAATAATGACGTTGAATGCAGCATTAAAAATTACAAATTTGAACTACATATTTGAAGAAGTAACATATTATAAAATATCATTGTAATAACATTGTGTTAATGATTTCTCACTTACTGCGGATTTTCCAGTTAGTTTTTCAAGTGAAGTATACTTGGCCGGAATTCTATTTGAAGTTCTTTTAATTACAAAGATATACAATATTAACGCAATGAAGAGAAGAAAAAGAAGGGAAGAGAAACGAACAACAGGAATGAACTTGCGTCACTTTCAAAGTAAAGGACTCGTGTGCGCGTGAATACGATATATTCAGTGAAAGTCGAACAAGATTTGCAAAAGCCGATCGAAAAGTAATTATCGTCGGACAACACGGTGGAAAGTTATCGCGTGGATTTCCTTCGAAAGTAAAACAGCAGCAACGTGAATTCATCGACGCGCTAAATCGAAGGCACGCGTCGAGACGCTGATTTACCTTTCGAAGCGCTTAAAGCGGGGTCTGCGATAAAAATTGAAGGCGTAAGATTTAAGAAATTGGCTAATCATAGTTAATTTTTCTTTCATAATTGGACTGTGATTGGTTAATTTCTTAAGGCTTAGAGCTTAAAACATCTATTGTAGACCAGAATTAAAGCGAGGTCTACAATGAGAAATTAAGATATAGGATTTGAGAAACTGACCAATCATAATTGGTTTTTCTTCTACAATTCGATGGGACAATTTTTTAAGACTCAGCTTAAGCATCTCTTATAGACCGAGACTAAAGCGGAGTCTGCAATGAGAATTTAAGCTATGGGCCTGAAAAAATTGACCGATCACAATTGATTATTCTCCTATAATTTTTATATACTTTGCAATATTTGTTAAATTTTCAACTCTATGTATATATACAATATATGTAATTGTAGACTTTTATTTCAAATATGTATGGCAATTCCAATTGCTTGATTATATAAAGTCGGAAGACTTTTCTGCAAAAATACGTTTTATACTAAAAAAGTTATACATGCATACATACATATATACATACATATATACATACATATATACATACATATATACATACATACACATATATATATACACACACACACACACACACACACACACACACACATATATATATATATATATATATATATATATATATATATATATGTAACACGCAAATTTTTCAGTTATTAATTAAAGAAGCCTCTGTACACGGCCATTTTCAATCATTGATAACTCGAAATTTTGCGTGTTATTTGAAAAATGCTATAGGACTTTTCTGTTCAGTTTCATCCATTCTACTTGCACACCACTGGAACCGAGATTAGTTTGGCATTCTATATAATATATATATATATATACATATATATTTTATTTATATATACTTTTCTATGTTATTATTTTATTTCTCTTTTTAATATTCCAAGAACATTTTTATAATATGTGCCAAGAATATTACGTGAAATGGACATATCACTGAAACATTCCTGCAATATTAAAAAAAACATTACATAACCATCTCGGAATATTATAAAAATTATATTATAAAAAATATTATATTATAAAAATCTTATTTCGTTATTGAATAATATTCATATAACATTCTGCGAATATTACGCGCTCATAGAGAAACACCTTAAACGCGGAAGGAACGACTGTATATGCGGAAAATGTTACTCACACACACACCCACGTGTCGCGCGTTTAACAACACAGGTACGCAGGCGACTCAGGTGATGCGCGTTGCGGCGTAATGCGATCCTTGCGTAAGACCGTCGGAACAAAGAACAATCTGAAATGCTCTGAGCGCAACACACACACACACACGCACACAGACACACGGACAATCCCACTGAATATCCTCCGACATTCAGCAGAAGTTATTCATCCCGTCCGCGCGCGGCATCAATTTCACCACCGACCGACCGACCGACGGACCGGCGCGCCGCGCCGCGACGCGAAACGGATCCTCCTCTGTTCATCGAGGCGATTAGCGTCCCATTAAAAATCGGCGTCGCCCCCGCGTTCCTCCCCCTCCCCCTCTCTCTCTCTCTCTCCCTTTGTCTCCTTCTTCCCTTCGTCACCCCTTCTCTTTCTCTCTTCACAGCATCTTCCGTCGCTTCGCGTCAACATTCGGCACTCCGCTCGCCGCTTGAAATCATCGCGCGCGCCTCCCGGAGTCTTTTCGCGCGGAGTGTCTCCCAGGAAACACGTGTATTCCTGCACCAACTTATCAGCGTATCATCACAAACACATTGTTAACATTATACAATGAAAAATCACTTGTACGTGTTAAAAGTCGTCGATGAAAAATCACTTGGGACGAAAACGTCTCATCACCGAATTTCCTCCCTTTTCCCTTCCCTCCTTCCCAGGTTTTCGTTATTCCTCGGAAACCTAACCCCCTCTCCCTCCCTCCTCCCTTCCTACTTCCCGCCGGGGGCGGTTGAGATCTCGACGGGATACCTCCCTCGCGAAATTTTACGGAGGGCACCGGAAGGTGCACCATGCAGGTAAGAGAGAGAGAGAGAGAAAGAGAGAGATCGGTAAAAAAAGAAACGCGCGCGCGCGTATGAGATCCGTGCGAGAGGCATTCACTGGGCGGCTTTCAAGAGCCAACTGCCACAACTGCCCGCGAATGCCCCGAGGTGCACGTGTGCGCATCGCCTCTCTCTCTCGGTTGGAGAGAGGCGACCGAGGGAGGAGAGAGACCTCGTCTTCTGCCTCGGCGCGGCGCCGCGTCATGACTGGCGCGCGCGCGCGATCGCCTCGATGAGAGAGAGGACTGTGCTTGCGCGATTCCGAAGACTCTGGGTCAAGTCGCGACCTATGGCCAGTGTGTGCTGGTATCTAGATGTTATTATCTACAGATAATCAGCCAGATGAATAAACAAATCATCTTTATCTTCGTCTGGATGAGAGAAATGAAAATTTTATTCGTCTTCAACGCAGATAAGAGAAATGTTTCCTCGCTTAAAATTGGCTGAGGTGGTGTTATTTTGTTTGTTGATTCGTTGAAATCTAATCTCTAATCCCTTGTCTGATATGGGCTTAACGTATGGTTCCGTATTATTTTATTCATTTTATCGAAATGTGAGTTCAGAATATGGGGAACATCGTTTCAAATAATTGTTAGATGAGATAATATGTTTTCTTTCTCTAAGATGATGATAAATATATTTTCTATCTAGATGATAAATATATCTTGCATCTAGATAAAGATCGAGATGATCTATTTATTCATCTGGATGATTATTTAGATAATTTTATCTAGATATTGGCAAACACTGTTGCTATGCGATCGATAGGAATGAGAGATAGGAACGAAAGAAAATATGGTCGGTATTCTGAATTCACTTTTCGGTAAGATGAATGAAATAATATCGACTTTTGCGTTAAGCCCGTGTCAGACTGGGGATTGGAGATTAGGTTTTAATGAATTAATAAATTTTGGTTTTGTCTCCATTGTGTTATAAAATTCAAGATTTAACGTAGGACTTAGAAATTTCGCTTCGGATACTCAGTCAATTGCTGTCACTCGAAATTTGATGCTACTTTGACGCTCTTAAAGATAGTTTAAGGTTACTCAAATGACTTGTAAATTAATAAAAGCCTACTTCGATGATGCTAGATTTATCAATTCTTTTCCTCCTCTCTCTTTCTCTCTTGAATCTTTACTTCTATAAATTTAATTTTACTGCTATCTTGAAGCTATGAATGCTCCCGATATTCCAATCGTTGAGATCATATATGAATATTTAAAACAATCTGTCATGACGTTGAAAGCAACGAAAACAGAAATTTGAAATTATCAAAGTTGATATTGACATAATCAGAAAATATAAATTGTACTTAGTACGAAATATCGATGGTACTGGTATATCTCTTGATCATTAGAGTTGAACTCTTTTAGCTACTTTAGCCTACTTTAGATACCATATTATACAATAGAATAGAATTAAAGGCTTAAATAGAATTATAGGGCCAAAATTTCGACTCCGATAGTTGTCTCAATCAATTTTCAACTGAATGTTCACACGAATATTTTCACCTGCTCAATAACAGAGATATCATTTCTCGTCTCACCCAATTTTCACTTCTCACTAGAGTTTCCACTCGGCCTCGGAATTCAGTCACAGGAATTGGGGATTTTTTGCCGTGCGCGCGGCAGGAATGCGCGAGGCGATGACATGCGCCGCGCGTCCTAAATCGCGAACCGCGCTTCGGCGACCGAAGCTGACCCAGTGAGACGGTGTGTCTTCTGAGTCCCTTTGATCGTCTCCGTTTTTCGAGTATGCTCGGCTACTCGCGAAAGCATCGCAGTGCGCCGTACGCAGTGTTTGCCTTAGATGATTCAGATTCATTTAGATGAAGATGGGACGAAAATCCGAAAAATTCTTAAATAAGATGATGATTTTGCTTTGGATTTATCTAGATGAGAGATAAGATAACGGCGGCTACTTATTTAGATAATTTTTAGATTATATTGTTTTCATGAGAGACTTTGTAAAAATGTATAATAAAAATCACGCATATCATAAAATTGTACGATGGTTAACTAATTCGTCCACATGATTGCTTTAAATTTAAGAATTCAACAAAAATAATCATTGCTCACGCACGGTCGACAGTTTGATACAGGCTTAAAGTGAATTGATCAATTGAAAGCAATGGACTGTTCTTTTAGTTGCACTGCTGAGTTAGTGCAATAAGTTAGTATATTTCGTCTCGCTCCAACTCATTCCGCCAGTTCAGCAGTGCGGCTAAAAAAGACAGATATCGAAGCGGACAAAAGTGAAATTGGTTGATTCGTTGAAATCTAATCTCCAATCTCTAGTCTGATATGGGCTTAACATTCCATATTATTTCGTTCATTTGATCGAAATGTGAGTTCCAAATACGGACCACATCATTTCAAATAATTGTTAGATAAGATAATATGTTTTCTTATTCAAGATGATGATCAATATATTTCGTATTTCTTGCATCTAGATAAAGATTAAGATGATCTATTTATTCATTCATCTGGATTATTTAGATCATCTTATCTAGATACTGTCAAATACTGTTGCTATGCGATCGATAGGAATAAGAGATAGGAACAAGAGAAAGAGGGAGGGGGAGAGAGAGAGAGAGAGAGAGAGAGAGGTCGAATGTGGTAGAAATAGATGTGTAAATCTTTCGTCCTCTCTAACGAACGCACCTGTGCGTACGCACCTGCCTCTTCGAATCTGACTCGCCTGGTTCGCGGGGAATATGGAACGCGACCGCGGAATCCGCCGGCTGACTCTTCGCCCGTCTCTCCGCAAAAACGCGGTATTCCTTGCGGGTAAATTGACGTTATTCCGATGGATATGCGTAATAATAATATGTCAAGCTTGACGAGGGATCGAAGGGTGCGATTCTGGTGAAATGAAGAACTAACGAGCCTGACGTCGGCCGTCGCCACGGACACGCAACATATCATAATGCGTTATGTAGAACGGAAACAAACGGTTCTCTCCTTCTCTTTCTCTCTCTCTCTCTCTTCCTTTCTCCCGCGCGTCGACTGGCGTTTCCGACGAATTCGACATGACGCGATTACTCCGGGCTTCTTCTCGACGCTCTGGAAACGCTGAAAACCGAGTCCGATAAGTCGAACCGTTAATTGACCGTTCGATGAATCGTACGACGTTTAATCATCGTCGGCGTGTTTCCCGTTGCGCTGATAACGCTCCGTGTGCGTAAATGCAGAACACACAAGAGAGAACGGACTCATGGCGCGATGATAAGAGATTTCCGGGGGAGCTCGTGCGGCTGTGCAGCCGCAACACCTGGATTGTTTCCCCTTCCCTATAAGCGCGTGATATTCCTAGAATATCATACGAATGTTATTCAATACGGAAATCATTTTTTTGTAACATTCCAAGAATGTTATGCGATACTTTTTAACGTTACAAAAATGCTCCATCGATGTTAAATGTCCATCTTCACGTAATATTTTGCTCGTATTATAAAAATGTTCTCAGAAGGTTCGTTAAAAAAATAACAGGCAGAGGATACACTCCTTTTGAGTAACAAAACGTATTCATTTATTTAGGATGACTATATGTAGGTCTGCTGGTCGTAGGTACGCAGGCTTTTCTTTTATACCAGCCTCGCGTGTGAAGTGTCCTCGAGAAATGCGCTGCTCGAGGTGTCCTCTGATGGTCGCGCGTGAAACCTTCCGTCTGGAAAGGAGCTGTAAGAATGTCCAGTTGTTGAGGTAGCGTGGTCGGGAGGAGAAGCTCAGCGGTGAAGACGCGAGGAAGGCGCACTGTTGAAGAAGACGCCGCTGCTGCGAGCTGGCCGCGCGAAAGGCGCTGCCTGCTGGACGAGATATATAATTTTTTAGTATAAAACGTATTTTTACACAAAATTCTTTCGACTTTATTTATATAATAAAACAATTGGTCTACAATACATTTGAAATAAAACAATTGATCTGCAATACATTTTAAAGAAAAAACTAAATTTGAAAAAAAACTACAATTATATGTATACACATAGAGTTGAATATTAATTTGATTGGATGAAGTAAATATATAGTTTTTCAGAATCGAAATGTAGCCGCTCGAATTATACATTTAGATCATTAAACGAAATTTTGATAATTAACACCAAATCTTGATAGCAGAAAATTAGATATATTTGGTAACTGTTACTAAACATATAGTCCGTAAGGAAAATTGTTTTAGATAATTCGTAATTTTACTAAAATAAATTCGATCTTTCTATGTAAATTATCTTAAGATAAATTGACATTCCTACTTCATTTTGGTGTACTTTTTTCACTTCATATGTGAAGAAATCCTTCATAATTTTGACCTCGTAGTAGTCACCCCCATTCAACCACTGACCGTGAATCCGTGTTGTTTTACTCCAAGTGACTAAATAGAAACTGAGAAGTCCTGCAGCTCTCGTTACGTCTTTATATCTCGTGTTTATAATGTATCCTTGTCTGAAGAAAGAGAAAGAGAGTAAAGAGTGGGTAAGTGGAAAAAAAAGGAGGAGGGAGAGAAAGAGGGAGGGAGAAAGAGAAGAATCATAAATATTTATTAATAGTTACCAGTTATTAATAGTTAGTAAATAGTTACTAATAGATAGTAAAATATTTAATAATTAATAGTTACCAGTTACTAATAGTTATCAAATATTTTATAAAAATGGGAGTGAATGAATTTGTAATACTTACCAAATATCTAATAATAATTATCAAATAATTCATAACAGATGTTAAATATTTGGTAGCGATTACTACTTTATTTAGTTGATTCAACTCTGAGTAAAAGTCGTTCAGACATGCAGGCCGACTAAATATCCGGTAATTAATATCAAATTTCATAATAGTTACTAAATACTTTCGTCGAAATCTCCAACTAAATGCTTTTAGTAAGTATTACCAGTCTTTTTTCTCAGTGTAGGTCGATTCACCTCCGTGGACTCCGGGAGCGAGGTTTCTTTAACGAAAGGTAATCAAGTACCGCTGCCGGAGACGGACCAGAAGAAACGCGAATTTCATAGCCTGTAATCGCGCAGCGGCCCGGATGAGGAACGTCGCGCGAGATTGACGTCGTGATGAATCAACGGAAAACGGGAAAATATCGTCGCTCGCGCGTTTGTTCGTGCGCGACTCGCGCGGTTGCGCGCTCCCGAAACGACGACGAGGACGCATCGCTCGATTTCGAGATGCGCGGCGAAGATTAATTAGCGGCAGCCGAATGTACCGAACTTTCCCGGAAGCATCGTGAGGAGAACTCACTCATAGCGCGAGTAATGGAAGATAACCGCAGCGACCGATCAACGGGATTATCCACGAGAGGTGTCTCGAATCTCGTCTCTCTATGTCTCATCAGCGAGATGACAAATCTCTCGTCTGATTTCTCCAATCTCAACAATGGTTGCAGCAGCCATTAATATCATTATTTATTTTATATCTTAATATTAAGTCTGATTGACAATATCTGATTGACAATATCTGATTTCTGGGTCGACCGACTATGGTCTGCAGACTGTTTTTTTCCGCGTAGGTATTCCATTATCTGAAGAAAGGCAAGATAAATGTTGAATCATCACTTGCAAATAATTACTTCTATCCTTTAAGAGACGTTTTTTATGTATGAAAAAGTCGTTTTTATTCAGATTCAGAGGTTTGAGAAATTGGCCGACCATAATTAACTTTTTTTATATAATTTGACTGTGATTGGCCAATTTGCGATTGAGAAATTGACCAACCATGATTGATTTTTCTTGTATAATTTGACTGTGATCGGCCAATTTCTTGCGGCTTAGAGTTTAAAGCCTCTATCGCAGACCGGGACTAAAGCGGGATCTACAATGGGAATTTAAGCTCTAAGCCTTAAGAAATTGACCGATCACAATTGATCACTCATCTATAATTCGACTGTGATTGGTGAATTTCTTAAAATATCTGTTGTAGACCAGGATTTACGCGAACAACTTGGTAGTGCAACAGGACGAAACTGACTTCCGCTGAAAGTCAACAAATTGAGCGACGAATCGTCCGACTCGCCGTTTTTCTCGCTCGTTCGTGTCGTTCCTTTGAAAAGGAGAAAAGGGGAAGGGAGAAGTGGAAATGAGCATTGAATAATCCGCCTGCTCGGCAGATTAGGTCCGCGACTGACCCGAGAGAGATAAGCAAGTCTGCTCGCGCGTACTGTACTCGTGTATCACCCTGTAAGAGGAGGCGACGTCGGTCTTCCGGGTGCAGCCTGTGCGCAACGCCGGGAACAAGGAAGCGCCGCGAAGAATATGGTAATGAGAGATAAGGCTTGGCTCCCATAATCATTCCCACGTGGATGCTTTCGTGGCGCAAACGCTTTCGTGGTGAAGAAGCGTATATTTTACCGTACTTGTAATAGGATTTTAATGCTGATTAAATTAAATTAATGTCACCGGGCCGTCCGTGACTCACGTTAGCGCCTCGCGTGGCCGGCGAAATCTCACGCAAGGGGTTACGACACTCTCTAGTAAGTTAGTCGACGTGATACACCGAAAAAAAAGACCGGTAATAATTATCAAATGCACTTTAGAGATTGCGACAGAATATTTAGTAACTCTTATGAAATTTGATATTAATTACCGAGTATTTAGCCGGCCTGCATGTCTGAACGACTTTTATTCAGAGTTGAATCAACTAAATGAAATAGTAATCGCTACCAAATATTTAACATCTGTTATTAAATATTTGATCATTATTATTAGATATTTGGTAAGTATTACAAATTCATTCACTCCCATTTTAATAAAATATTTGATAACTATTAGTAACTGGTAACTATTAATTATTAAATATTTTACTAACTATTAGTAACTATTTACTAACTATTAATAACTGGTAACTATTAATAAATATTTATGATTCTTCTCTCTCTCCTTCTCTCTTTCTCTCCCTCCTCCTCTTTCTCCCACTTACCCACTCTTTACTCTCTTTCTCTTTCTTCAGACAAGGATATATTATAAACACGAGATATAAAGACGTAACGAGAGCTGCAGGACTTCTCAGTTTCTATTTAGTCACTTGGAGTAAAACAACACGGATTCACGGTCAGTGGTTGAATGGGGGTGACTACGAGGTCAAAATTACGAAGGATTTCTTCACATATGAAGTGAAAAAAGTACACCAAAATGAAGTAGGAATGTCAATTTATCTTAAGATAATTTACATAGAAAGATCGAATTTATTTTAGTAAAATTATGAATAATCTAAAACAATTTTCCTTACGGACTATATGTTTAGTAACAGTTACCAAATATATCTAATTTTCTGCTATCAAGATTTGGTGTTAATTATCAAAATTTCGTTTAACGATCTAAATGTATAATTCGAGCGGCTACATTTCGATTCTGAAAACTATATATTTACTTCATCCAATAAAATTCTTTCGTAATTGTTGCCGAACGTTTGGCCCGCAATATTTCGCTGAATTATTGAGTAACAGTTACTAAATTCCGTTATATATTACTAAATCCTTCTTTCAGTGATGAAACTCGGAGTTTTTTACTCAATTTTTTTTCTCACACCGTATACGATACAATCACTTCGATTACGCGATTACGAAAGTAGCATCTCTCACGATCTCTCGATATCGCTAATACGTGATCATTCGTACGGAAGCGCGGATTAAGTCGTATCTATCGCACCTGCTCATTCTGCGAGAGGAGAGAGAGAGAAAAGAGAAAAAGAGAAAGAGAGAGGGAGTGAGAGAGAGAGAGGGGAAGGAAGACAGCAGGCGGGCAGGTAGGCAGGCAGGTAGGCAGGCGGGAGGAGAAACGAGAGAAACGACGTTTCCCGTCTCCGGTATGAAAAGTAAAATCCAGAGTGATCTCGCTCGGGATAGATCCGAGTGCAGTGGTAATACCAGTGGGTTAGATTCACGCTTGACCTGGGCCGAGCGGATAAGCCGTGTAACCATGTATCAAGCAGCAAGAACCGCCGCCACCGCTTCCGGATGCCTGTGCAACGTCGGGAACAGGGAAGCCGAAACGAAAGAAACGCTAATTATCGACGTCCGCCGAAACGTCATCTTCTCGCAGTGAGGAAGGAACGAGAGTCCTTTTACTCGTTCGAATAAAACGTTCTCCGCACGGAGGAAACAAATTTTGCTAGGACAGCAAATGTTTGTCAATATGGTGACGACGGGAAAGATTTTGTTTAACATAAAATTCGTTTGGGCAGCAGAAAGATTTGTTTCGAGTATCAATTGTTTATATATATCCAGCAAACAGCAATTAATACTCTTAACGGTTCTTTCGGCTGTCCAAACAAATGTTTCGCTGCCTGAACAAATTTTTTGTTGCTGGCATTAGATTAACAAACATATGTCCTGAAGATGTAGATATTTTTCTATAATATTATTTGTTTTTAATATTCTAAGAGCATTTTTATAGTATGCCAAAAATATTATGTAAAGCGAACATATAATATCACAATAGAACATTCCTGTAATATTAAAAAAAATATTACATGACATTGTTATAATATTATAGGAATATAATTTTGATTGAACTTATTTAAATTGAATAATATTCATATAATATTCTAGGAATATTACACGCTTATAGAGTATCCGTATGTCTGTCATCGTCCGGCTAGCTTCTCACGACGCGCAGAAATTGCAGACGCGACATTTTATGTCTTGAAATTACGCGTTGTATGTAACAAAGGATTAATTTATGCGTGTGCGTGCGCGCGCGATTGTCGCCACGTCGCGGCCACACAACAATCTTACGTAAAATAGGGCTGTAATTCCGTGAGAGAAAAAGATGAATGATTAAAGAAAAGCCAAATGAAACATATACATATATAATGCCTGTAATATACGCGCGAGCGTTGTTTTGCATCGCGATAGTTTTCTCGGCGGCGTAGCGAGGCGTTGCTCGTTACGCAAGCTTCTTTCGCTTGGGAAAACTGTCTACCGGAAAACATGTCACGACGATAATCTGTCTTGTCTTCCGCTAATGGGCGCCCCTACACGTTACCGTACGTGCTCGAATACGACCGGCCCGAGTTGCGATCAAATATCGCTGGTTAGAATCCCTGTAAGTGCGTAATATTATTTAATATTAAGTAATATTTTTGGAATATTAATGATTAAAAACAAATTTTTGCGACATTTTTCGCTGAATGTGTACGCGTGTGATATAAATGACTAAGCAAACGAGTTTTAACATTACGATAGAAACAATGACAACTCGAGATTAATCATGACAAGTTTCTAACGATCTCGATTTGTACACAATGATGAGCGACCGACTTGCCGTGGAACGAGAGTTTTTGTCCCGGGAGCCGCGCGTTGTACAGTTAGCAACGCGCGTGAAAGCACGCATTACGCACAAAACGTAAAGCCACGATGGCCGTAATCTTTTCCGAATTAGGTGCTTTTAGAACGTGACGTCCGAGACGTTACACAGGCTCGTACCGAACACGTTTATCTATCCCGGGGAAGTGGGCGACATTTAAGGCAACACGAGCGAACGTACGTCCGCGGGTATCCCTCGATCTCGCTTGAACCGGACAGTCACGTGACGTCACGTTATACTGTATTGTAAATTAAATAGCGAAAGTTAATACCCCGCGGCGCAAATTATTAACGCTGTACGAAGCCAGTCGCTTCTAATTCGCGCTTCCTTATCAACCGTTATCGTATTATCCTTAGTGAGGACCGTGGCGCCAATAAATATACAGGGTGTCCCAAGCGATCTCGGTCCTCGTGATGTGCAAGTAGAACGGGTGAAACTGAGCAGAAAAGTTTTATTCCATTTTGCAAATAATAAAATATAAAACGTTCATTAGCGACTATGATAGTGGTCTAATACGTAAGGTGGGTGACTCAAGAGCCAGAAGTCTCAAGTTTAAGTCCAATAGGGAGAAACGAAATTTTTCCATAAAATTGAATATAACGTGTAATCAAGAAGAATTTCAAGAATTAAAATTACATTGGATCACCTCTTCGAGAAGGAAAGAAAATAAATCAAAACTCTGATTAAAAAAGCTGTCCAGCCACTAGAAGAAATCCGTAATAAAGAAGTTCTAAGATAAGAAAGCTGTCTAGGGATTAGGTATTTCTGATACAGAGAAAAGGTGAGAGAAAAATCAACGGAAAGGAAAATAAATGTTTTCATTTTATTATATCCAACTATTAGCTAATTTTTCTGTTACACCCACTAAGAGAAATGAGCGTTATATTTTTGGCTAGTGGCTACCTAATATTTTTCATCCCATGACTGTGTGCTATTTCTCGTCTAACTATTAGCTAATTTTTCTAGTCAGCCATTAGAAGAAGTGAGCGTTGCATTCCGAGCTAACGGCTAGCTAGTACTACTAGCTAGTAGCGATGTAAAATCTAACTTTTCTATGTCATGACAAAACAATTACTAGATTCAATTTCTACTCGGGTTATTGCGCGTCGAATATATACGAACCTCACTTATGACCAGAGTTGGGTAAATTGATTTTTATTTTTAAATAAGTAAGTTAAGTTGAAGGTGAACTGCCTAAAGAATATTAACTTTATTAAGTTAAAAGTTACCTAAGTAAAAACTAACTTAATTGCAAGTTAAGTTAAAATTAAATTAACTTATTAAAGTTAAAAGAATTGATTATGCAAAGCCATATATATATCCGCGAGGAGAATGACCGAGACATGTCACATACTCCGCCGTGGGCGACTAATTAGACGCGACTTGAAAAAGTTGCCGGAGCGGCATCGTCGTTTAAGTAGGACAAGGTGTCGCGCCCTGTATCGGGCGCGGACTGTGACCTACAGTGGTAAACAGAACCGTTTCCACGTACCTCTTCACGAGAGGTTCCAATGACCAACCGATTACGAGACCTTCCTTTCCACGTGATTTTTATTATTAACACGTGTATAATCGCGATAAACGAAAATAAAAAATGATGAACGAGAAAAAACGATACACGATAGATTTAGTTCGAAGGAGTTCCCGTCCACGAGAAGTTCAAATCAATTCCGAAGTCGTCGTGGAGGGTCCGTATCTCTCCCTCTTTTACAAATTACTTGTAAGATATATCGAAGTTAATTGCTATTCGTGAAGGAAAGTGCGTGACCGATCGATGCATAAGAGGTACTTTTTTCCGCTTCGCTGAGTATCGTAATTGGAAGCCGAAGCTTCGATAATCTTCGAGCTGAGTCACCGGTGAGGTATGTTTTATTTCTGTGAGCGCGTAATATAATTTAATATTAAGTAATATTCCAGGCATATTCTTAGAATATTAGACGCAACATTCTAATAATATTCTGGCAATATTATTTAATATTAAGTAATACTTCTGGAATATTGATAGATAGTTATATGTCCACTCCTAATAATATTTGAAATATAATATCATTTAATGTTATTATAATATTATATATTTTTTTAATATTCCACTCTGTGTGTGTATATAGTACATAGAATTGTAGTTTCTTATTCCAAATATATTGCAATACCAATTGTTTTATCGTATAAGTCGAAAGAATTTTATGTAAAAATACGTTTTATATTAAAAGAAATATATATTATTGATCTTTTGAAATATTGATTTTATGTGGACCTCATAAACATTCTGGCATAATATTTTACATATGTTTTTAAACTGTTATTCGATAATATAATATTATATTTTTAAATATTAAAATTATGATATGGAAACGTTATTTTTAATATTTCGGTCAAATATTGCCAACGGCAACATTGTATGCAACATTAAGAATTACATAATTGGAAGTGTTATATGTTATAAAATATTACTTGTAATAACTAATTAACGATTTCTTGCTTACCGGGGAAAGTTCGATCAGACCAGTTCACCGCGTTAGATTTGCCGGCGAATGGGATCCACCGCTCTCGAGTCGCTCTCTCGAAGAGAAGACACGCATATAGTGCATAGTAATGGCCAAGCCTACGCCCATCTTACGTGGAATTAAATACCGTTATATTATTTATACGTGCAGTTATACAATTTGCCTACGTGCGAACCATGTTACTGACTGACAACCACCGCCGGACGACCGCCATTCTTAACAGTATCGCGCGATCGATCTTACCCAGTGTTTGCCGGTATCTAGATAAAATTATCGAAATAATCATCCAGATGAATAAATAAATCATAATTATCTAGATATATTATCTCGATCCTTATCTATTTTAATAAATGTAAAATATATTCATCTTCATCTTCATCTTAGATAATAAAAGACATAATCTCATATAAAAGTTTTCTGAAATGATGTTATGTTCCGTATTTTGAACTTACTTTTCGATAAAATGAATGAAATAATATGGGCCTATGTGGTAAGCCCGTATCAGACTAGGAATTGAAGATTAGATTTCAAGGAATTAACAAATTTCGGTTTTGTTAAAATGTTATTCTGAAAACTGAGTTATATAATATTTTAATATTATAGGAATGTCCTATTGATGTTAAATGTCCACTTCACATAATATTTTTGGCATATTATAAAAATGTTCTAAGAATATTAAAAAAATAAAAAAATAAAAATAATATAGAAAAACGTATATATATATAATTTTTTTAGTGTAAATATATATTTACATAAAATTCTTCCGATTTTACTTATGTAATAAAATAATTGTTATTACGATACATTTGAAATAAAAAACTACACTTATAAATATTATATATACACAGAGTGGAATATTAAAAGAATATATAATATTATAATAATATTAAATAATATTATTTATTAAATATTATCAGGAGTGGACATATAACCATCTAATAATATTAGAATTATTACTTAATATTAAATTATGTTACGCATTTATAGAGTAGATCTTAAGAAGAGTGATTACACTCGAATGTGAGCAGAATATTCGACTGTGATTGGTCAGTTATTTTCCTCACATTCGATTATGATTGGTCAATTTCTTAATGCCCGTATTAGACTACGGATTAGGATTAAGATTGGATTGCAATTTAACCAATCAGAGCAAAGTTCACTAAACTCAAGTTTAGTGAATCTTGCTCTGATTGGCCGAATTTCAATTCAATCAGATCTAGACTTAATTCTTAGAGCTTTAATTCTCATTGTGGAGCCCTCAGTTGCTAGTCGATTGCAGCTCTCGTTGCGACAGCCAATCAGAAACGTTGATAGCACCACTCGCGCTTCTGGTTGGCTGTCGCAGCGAGAGTCGCGCCTGCTTGCAACTGATATAAGAATAACCTTTATGTTCAGATGGCGTTACAGTCGTCCGTGGAACAAACGCCGCAAGATTGTACATCTCGCATCGTCGAGTTCCGCGGTCGTACGTGTGTTTTGTTGGTGCCTCGCCGAAGGTGTCACGCAGTCCTGCTTCATACGTGAATCAAAATGGCATCCGCGGAACAGGTCGGCCTCAACAAAACGTGGGAATTATCGCTTTACGAGCTACACCGGACCCCTCAGGACGTCATCACCGACAACACGGAGATCGCTGTCAGTCCGCGCAGTCTGCACAGCGAACTGATGTGTCCCATTTGTCTGGACATGCTGAAGAAGACTATGACGACGAAGGAGTGCCTGCACCGTTTCTGCTCGGACTGCATTATCACGGCTTTACGGAGCGGTAACAAAGTAGGTGCTCGAGACGACTCACCTTCCCATCGTCGGGGAAACTTGCTTCGACGTCGTGCGCGAAACCGCCACCGTGTCGTTCCTCTCAACGAAGATGCAGTTTCATTTAAACGGGGTCTGCAGTGAGAATTTAAGGCGTAAGATTTAAGAAATTGACCAGTCATAATTGATCTTTCTCTCACAATTCGACTGTGATTGGTCAATTTCTCAAGGCTTCGAGCTTAAAGCATTTATTGCAGACTGGGACTTGTGCGTTTCACACACATGGCCTATCAATCATACGCCAATCTTGTGATGTTTGTGATTCAGCTTCGTCACGAGCTTGCTATTGTCTTGATACATATTTCTCTTCTCATTCTTTATTATGTCATCTTTACGTAGTATCGGTAAAAAGGAATACTCGAAGCTTCAGCGCTGTGCAATTGCGATGCTTGTTTCGGCTTCCCGGTTGCAGCTACATTTCTTAGCTGTTTTTATGTACCCGAATTGGCTGTATTAGTTTGTTAAACAAAGCTGTGTTGTGATGTTCACTGCCAATATTGGAAATCCATAGTTCACGTTATGTGTTCAGCAAACATCGACTAACGTTAACGTAACGCCAATATTATAGTTTCCCAGTCGACAATGTAAGTGCAATATAATGTGTGCGTTATGTAACAGTTATATTATTAAGGGGGAAATTGTAACATTGATGTTATGTTAGGTGACGTTTGTTGGGTAATGTGAACTATAGATTTTCAGTATTTTTAGGCAGTAAATATCAGAACCAATCAGCCAATTCACCGACAGGAAACAAATCTAAAACACGCGATTGTTATTCAAAAACAAGCATTGTACTGAATGTTTTTTTTCAAATATCGCTTTTTATTAATACTATATAAAGATAACATAATATGGGATAAAAAGAAAATTGTGTAACAAAATTATTCTAGATTCATGATAGACTGAGTTGTATCATGAGATTTATATATATATATATATTTCTTTATTTATTTATTTATTTATTTATTTATATAGATTTGCAGTACTAGTAATGAATACCAGAGAATACAGAATAACGCAACCAGTTCAGGAATGGAAGACAAATCTTTCGCAAAATGTTTCTAATATTTCATCAATACCATATCAGTTTGCTTTATCAAGAAGAGAATATCGCATTGATATCATATTAAGTTGCTTTTCACCCTCACGAAAGGAATTGAAATATTCACGAAACACGGAAGACATTGAACAAAAAGCGCAGTTAGGAAGGCCAAACAAACATTTAATAAGATATCTACGATACTGTTCGCAGGAGTGTCCTACGTGCAGGAAGAAACTGGTCTCCAAACGTTCCCTCAGGCCGGATCCGAATTTCGACTTGTTAATTTCCAAGATCTATCCGAGCCGGGACGAGTACGAGGCGCATCAGGAGCGAGTCCTCGCCAAACTGAACAAGTCGCACTCGCAGGCCGCGCTCGTAAACTCCATCACGGAAGGCATCAAACTGCAGAGCCAGAATCGTCCGCAACGTTCCAGGAAAAATGCGAACGAGTCGGAGAACGCGAGTAACGCGACTTCTTACAACAACACGTCCAACACCAGCTGTCCCACCACGCCGAACGCGTCTGCGAACGCGGCGAATCAGAGCGATTCTTCGCAGAGCACCGGCCCGTTGAACAGCGGAGCTATCTCCAGCAGTTCGCAAAATGCCAACAGCATCTCCCAACCTGCGAGCAGCCCGGCCGTTTCCGGTGAGATATCGTAATCGTGCGCTTTGAAGTTCGCGATAATCAATGTTTGCCTTAGAAGGTTTTACGTTCGTCTAGAAGATGAGATGAAAATGCAAAAAATTCATCTTAGATGAGATGACGATGATTTCGCGTTTATTTATCTAGATGAAAAATCGTAATCGTTCGCTTTGAAGTTCGCGATAATCAATGTTTGCCTTAGAAGGTTTTACGTTCGTCTAGAAGATGAGATGAAAATGCGAAAAATTCATCTTAGATGAGATGAAGATGATTTTGCGTTTGATTTATCTAGATAAAAGATAGGCAGCATTACTTATGTAGATAATTTTTTAGGTGATATTGTTTTCATGAGCAATTTTATAAAAATTTATAATAATAATTACGCGGATCATATAAAATTGCACGGCGGTTAAGTAATTCATCAACGTTTATAATTTTATCTATAGATAACGGCAAACTAGCAATAATTGTTGTTTTTCGTGCACCGATGTAACTGTATTCATATTACATATTTTACCACAGGGACGACATCCAGAAATTCGACCACGCCATCGCCGAACCCTGCCAATCAGATCCCGAAGCCGCCGAAACGGCAGAAGAGCCTCCAGAATTCGGAAAACGACTCCTCCAGCGCCGAGGCCGAGACTGGTGGCGGTGATTCCATGGTCGATACGGAGGGCGAAGGGCCCAGCGAGCCTCTCATGCTGAACGAGATCGAGCTTGTGTTCAAGCCGCATCCCACAGAGATGGCCGGTGACAATTCTCTCATAAAAGCGTTGAAGGAGAACAGTATTCGCTACATAAAGACCACGGCAAACGCCACAGGTGAGATATCTTCATGAATCGTATAGACTGCGGATACGTGCGATACAATATCGATATGGCTAATATCGATACTTGGTGGCCGATATGGTAAACATCGACACCTCGTGGCTAATGTATCGATACTTCGTCCACCGATATTTTCATGAATTGATACTAAACTCCAGAATATCGACTATGTATCGATCGATCGGTACACAAGGCTTTACAGAAACGCCTGAAGCCTGAATATATTCAATGAGTGACTGAGTGAGAGAGTGAGAGAGAGGAACTATATCGATGCCATTGGCTATATTGGCTTTATTGACTATGGGCCACTTTTACTAAGTCCAGGCTGATCTAACTGTTGCAGTAATTCGCAGGTTCACCAACTTGCCAGTCACCGAAATTCCCAAATTTCTAAATGGATAAGCTAGAAATTTCGGTGACCAGCAAGTTGGTGAACGGTGCGAATTACTGCAACGGTTAGACGACGAACCCGGACCCGATGAAAGTGGCTCTGAAAATCGAAGCTGAATTCGCTGTGTTCACGTAGTGTTCCAACTGTTTCAACACGTTCATTGCTAGTGCTGAAAATTGGAATTTCGTGTGGTGGCCAAATTTTTTTTATTCTTTTATTATTACATATCGATATTTTGTTCTACTATATGTATCGAAACGACACATCGATACCCTCCTATCGTTATAATACACCGATACTGTCTTATCAATACGACATACTGATACTTTCCCACCCGATACGATATATTGAAAACTTTCCCACCGATACCGATACGTCGGTCTTCTAATCGATACGACACGCCGATACTTTTCTATAGATATGATAATACCTAGTGTAGACACGGATGAAGACGCGAGGGAGGCGCGATTTCGTTCGAGACGAAGCTTGAGAAAGTCCGTTTACTTCTTCCAGTGGACCACTTGAGTAAATACCTGGCGATGCGGCTGACGTTGGACCTGGACACGGAATTGTCCGAATCCGACAGGCTGTTGAATTTCTGCATCTACATCGCGCCCTCGCCCGGCCAGCTCGTGGTGTTGAGCGGCTCACAGACGTTGCGGCAGGTGAACGACAGATTCTGGCGCGTCAATCGACCCTTGGAAATGTTCTACTCGTGGAAGAAGACCTAGGGAAGGCCTCGGAAGTATCAGTCGGACGGGAATTAATCGCGCTCCCCGGAAACGCGATCGAATCTTGCCACCTGCTTACGCGAAGTGCAGTAAAACGCGTGCCGATACGTTGAGGCCGCGTATGTCAGCGATGTATCGTGTTGTACTTTCGCGAACCCTTCACCGATCTGCTTCGACAGACGCGGGGGGAGATGTTCTGTCGTTCATTGTTCATCGTAGAAAACGGTGCGATTCTTACGGTCCTTAGAACTCGTTGCTAGCGACCATTTTTTTCAGCGGACAACGAGATCTCGATCGGATTGTCAGTCGAGGTTGGTGGTGAAACTGAACATTTTCGGGGTCAGTTTAAGCGGCGTTCGTTAAGGGTGTGTCCTGTTACTACCATCCACGATGTAGGGTGCAATATCTCAGAAATGTGATACCTTCTATACGTCTAAGTTAATTTCTTATCGATGTACTCGCAAGATTTTTAGCACACAACGATATTGTTATTATTCATTTTACGGTTACATTGATTTTGATCGCGTTAGTGTATTACGTTACATAACTCTCGTAACAGGAAGCCATCTTCGCCGTGAAACGTGATCGTGGCTCGAAATTTTTCAGAGATCCCACCCAACTACGGGTGATAATCCTGCGATAATCCAGACGTTGCCTTACTGACCGTGCAAGGGGCCATTAAAAAGCACTTCATATCACTGATATAGTCGATAACGCGTGATCGAAAGCTGTAAGCTGACAAGAAGCTCTCGCGAATAACACCGATTCTTTCGTTTCCTTCCGATAAAATACGCTTCATGATGTGTTACATACGATCGCGCCGACTGACATGTTAATTGTAGAGTTGGACGATACGGTATCGATATGAGAGCGTCAACGCATCGATACATAGGGAAATAGGCTTTTTCCCCAGAATGATAAAGTTTTCGCCAATTGCGGGGGGAGGGGGGGGGGAACCCGATTTTTCTGGGAGAAATCCTTATTTCTCATTTGTATCGATACTGTATCGCCCAGCTCCAGTTACTCGATTCGCCGATTATGCGTCGAGGCGACTCGAATTCGCTCGTCTGTGTGTCTCGCGAGAATTTCGGCCGAGTTCGCAGTCGTTAACACTCGTCGACAAATTTTAATCGGCGACGAATAATTTTCGGAGCGCACGATCGTCGCTTAAACTCCGAATGCTTAAAAGGCCGAGAGCGGCCGTTCGAGGCGGCGCTTAAATTAATGAAACCAGCCGCTCGACGGATGTGTATATGAACGAACGGAAGCCTATAATCGAATTGTTATTACCATTTGACATCGTATATTGAGTAATATCTACGGAGATTATGTACATTCGTAATACTGGTATATGTTATATACTCGCGCCTATCCGTACATGTTATTCCACGCCGTTCAATGGTCTCGATATAGTCATTAACTTATTTCAATAATTCTTAATCAATTGCGGACCATTCTATATAGTTTGCGGTGAAGAAGAGTGAATAAATACATGTATTATATATACCGAGTGTTCGATGTTTTGTCTACTTGAGAATAGTAACATACACGAGGGTGGTTTGATAAGTAATTTGGCTAATAGAGGGCGACAGCGACATCTGTGTATGTGATCATAAAGTGTCCTTTCTATGGGTGAATATTCTATGGTCACAAATCATTCTGACAGTAATTTGTTGTTTGGTCAATTTTACAGACTATTAATTTTTACTATAAAGATAAAAATTAACTCATCCAATCTTATGCGTGCATATGCTGCACGCACACGCGTATATTAGAGATTATGTAATATCTTGACGATCGAGGAGATTGAGATCTCCCGAGGTGCTTTCAGATGCTTCGAAATGTTCGACGGGGATGGTTTCGTTGAAAACCGAGGAAATGCATATTGCAAGTCGTTTGCGAAGAAATACGCATGCATCGGCATTATTTCACGAGACTTCGACTTTCTCGATCTCGAGATCATGAGAACCGTAGCGTTCGGGCATTGCAGCGAATGCCGCGCGTGTGCATTTGCATGCTAATTCATTCGGCGAGTTAATAATCGAGTGGATTAACGACGACGATCGAGGGCCGAAGAGGGAGGAGGGGGGAAGCTGAAGGACAAGGTAGATTTTCGCGCTCGGCGACTCGCCAGCAGCATCGCCGAGGAATCGCTATCTATGCCTTATATAGCACGGGTGCAATTAAGAGTTAACTCGCCGGGCGATTGCGAGCCTCCCGATTCGTCGGTGACCGAGAGCTCGCTTTTAATAAAACAGACGCACCCTCTCGCGCAACAACGCGGATACCCGGCATTCACGGCGGGCGGGGAATCTGATTTTCGCATTCGTTAAAGATACATGGGACTTACTCGTCCTTACGTTCCGACGGACGGATTAATCGATAAGCGGCTACGACGGTGCGTCCCCTTGAATTCCCACCCAGGACGAAAACAACAATGCTTACGTCCGCCCTTTTGATAACCTGCCGCGCCGACGATTTGTCTCGCCCGACGACAAATAAATACGTCAAACTTTCCGCATTTCGCTGATTTACGCGTTTGATCCTTTTAGTATACGAGCGTTAACTTTTTGAATTGAAATGGGGAAATGAACAATCTGAATTCCGAACTTGAGACGCAGATATGGGAAAATGATTGTACTGGATGTCCCAAACTGATCTCGGTTCCCGTGGTGTGCGAATGGAACAGGTGAAATTGAGCGGAAAAGTTCTATGCCATTTTGTAAGTAACACGGAATATTCCGAATTGTCGATGATTGAAAATGGGGAATTTATAGACTTCTTTAATTAATAACTCATAAATTAGCATGTTACTTGCAAAACGGTGAGGAACTTTTCTGTTCAGAGTGGCCTAATCCACGAATATATGACAATTGTTGTATCTAACGACAGGCATCGGTATATTGAACTTTGACCCTTGAATCTCGAATTTGTCCTTATGTACAATAGTTGCCATATATTTGTATATTTGACTAGTCGGGACAAAAAAGTGTCTCACCATTTTGCAAATAACACGCAAACTTGTTGAGTTATTAATTAAAGAAGCAGCTATACATGATCATTTTCAATCATTGATAATTCGAAATTTTGCATGTTATTTGTAATATTATTATTAGGATATTTTTCCGCTCAGTTTCATCCGTTCTACTCGCACACCGCGGGAACCGAGATTAGCTTGGGACACCTTGTATATACATACACACGATTCTGCATAATTAACTTTTAACTTGAATAAGTTAATTTATTTCAACTCAACTTTTAATCAGGTTAGTCTATTCGCGTAACTTTCAAATTATTCGAAATTAATTCTACAGACCTTTAAGTTTTAACTTGATTAAAAATAGAAATTAACTCACTCTACTCTGGTAGAGAGAGAGAGAGAGAGAGAGAGAGAGATTAAACGGAAAAAATTAAAAAAATCACTGGTCGCCGTAATATCGAAATATTTCACTGCACTCTCACTTGTCGTCGCAAATTTCTTAAATTTCCCTTGTTTTCGTCTTCTTCGTTACTCTCAAACCGCGCGTGTTTCTTTTCGTCCGACTGTTGGACATCGTCTTCGTGAATTTTACGCGCATTAAATGCAACGTGAGAGACGGTTTCGGAATAATCGAGAAACCTAATGCGAACCGGAAACGCCGCGCATTGTGAATTTCCGCTTGTGTCCGCGGCACTTGGGACGATTAACCGTTTTCGCTCGCACCTTTGCAGTCATTCGAGACTTAATTAATTATTCCAGGAGCGTAATAGTCCGCCAACACTTAATTACATGGCGTAACGTCGCGCGGACTAATGACCGCGGCTCCTAATTAACGCGTCGCCCGGCGATGAATACCGAAATTAATTCTGTCTCGCGGCGGTGCACAACTCGAACAATAAATCTAATCTACGTGCCGTCATAACCGTTAATTACTGTGTTTCTTATTAAAAGAAAAAAAAAATGATAGATTGTATTAGACGGCTTTAATGTTACAAAACGAACACATCTTCTAATTATCTTTGATTAATAATCGCAGCAATCGCCAGGAGCGACAGCGCGGCCCGATGACGGAAAAGTGACGCGGAGGAAGAATTAATTTTCTTCAAGATCGAAAAGGGATACAACTTCACAAAGGTCATCGATATGCTTCTATCACGTTGGGTGAAATGTATTGTGGTGGATGGAGACTATTTCGATTGACAAGATGCTTATAAAGTGTGTCGAATGATAGTTTAAATTCATAATTTAAAAATGGCCATTTCATCTGCGATAACCTAATAAAACACGTCACGTGCGGTGTATCGATACCTTATTTCGACGTTGTTTATTCGTTCCAGCTCGGAAATATGCTCGAATATGTAAATTATGCTAATAAACGGTAGCCGNGGGGGGGGGGGAGGGGGGGGAGGTGAGGGGACTACAAGCTGGGAAGCGGTGAAGCGGCATTGACGACGCATCGATTGATAAAGTACTCTCGTCGACTGTGAGCTTTGCGCTCAATTTAATCACGACGATTTGTCGCATCGTCGCGCTGTGACGATACATTACGATACATAAAATTGAATGGATAAATAACGGTCGAAAATATCAATGGATGATTGCGGCAGAGCACGCAATGAAAGGACAATAGCGATACAATCGAGTACATTCGTTTACTATATTTACGCTTATTTATGCGATTAAAAATAGTCGGACTTAATGTGAGCGACTATTGTAAAGCAACGGAACGATCAGTGACGATATATCGACCGGTGAGTAAATTTGATTACTATATTTACGTTTGTTTATCAAATTTATTTATAATTTTGTAGGGTGGAACAGGGGACAAAAGGAGAAAGAGAAAGAATAGAATAGGAGAAATCGATCGAAAATCTTTCTGTGATCCAATTAAATTAAAGTGGTATTTAAATTAAAGTAAATTAAATATGAATTAAAGTAAATTAATTAAATTAATTAAGAAATTAAATATGAATAAACCGAAAAATTGGCCATTAATTTCTTTCTCGTTGTTCTTTCTCTTTCTAATCCTCTCTCTCTCTCTCTCTTCCTCATTCTCTTTATTATTTCATTTTAATCATTCTTAAATCCTTATTTCAATCATTATTCTCATTACGTTTATTATCCTTATCTTCCGTCAATGCACCTCGTCTCGAGAGTTCGTGTCAAGTTGAGCGGTAGAATTTGAGAACACTAATGGTATGTCATGAGGCTCCTTGTACCAGAGCGGGTAATCCGGGATCCTTCGACTTCCATTGGGAATTGAGTTTTCCGACAGGAATGGGTCTAGCCTGAAGTTCGGTGGCTCCACCGTCTCCTTCAGGAGAGCCGACACTTGTCGCGCGTAATCTTCAATGTCGCTCGCTCGCTCCAGCCTTTCCAGGGGAAAAGAAGATTTCTTACTCACTTTCCGTAGGAAAAATTCTCGACGAGAGACTTCTCAGCTTTATTTCTTCACAGAGAGACGAAATTTGTCTTACTTGCGCACCATCTGTCGAGTGAATTCCGATCTACGTCTCCTGTCACCGTTGGTCGCTATTGTTCTCTCTGCTCCAAGAAAATTACGCCGACGATTATCGCGACATGTCCTTCCGGCGTTATCCCGAAGATCGTAGAAATTTCCAAAATGCGCCGCCACGTACGTCGATGGTTTTGTCGCGATGTTTTCCGGCCGTTCAGCTGTCAATTTGTACTTTTCCGCCGCTGACAAAACTCTCGAGGACACGCGTTTCGATCTTCCAGTGGAGTGCGTGAAAAGTAAGGTGAAAAAATATCTAACAGTCGAGTGTTGTAATAATCGTGTTATCCTTCTGAGGTAGTTGATTCGAGACGATATTGTTAGAAAAATAATAAATAATTAATTCAGTACAACACACAAAATTCAGTACAACACAAAAAAGCTCGGCAAATCTGTGCTAAATCTATGTAAACATGATTTATGACGTATAGCTTTGACATCATAGCAAGAGAATATCGATCAAAGTTACATAATATTTAAAAACTCACAAAGAAATAATCGTTTTTCGCATTTTAATATATATTACTTCCGATTGAGATTGCCAGTGTTAGCCATATAATTGTGAATATATTATATATATTAATAGACACACGAATGTGCGTTACTAGAAATTTTTTTTATATCCCGCATTTCTATATATTTATTATAGATTTTTAAGGTTTCCAACCATTTATCTTTAAGAAGATACCTAACCAAGAAGCACAAAGGAAAATATCATATGTTTAATATTGCCAAATTTTTAGTTAACTGTTAGTTTAGGTTAACTGTCATATATTTTAACCGTCGTTAGAAATTGTGTACGTGTCAATTTTTAGAAAAATTTGACGGCCAACAATTTTTTTTAGAACATTTCGACAAATTTCTTCTATCATCTCCTCTGTAAATATAAACTGTTGATATTAGAAGCCGTTTTCTCGTGATCTGTGATGCATAAAAATAGCGTTAATTTTGATTTCAATTATCTCAGCTTCGTTCGATCTTTTTCTAATTTTATGTAACGTATAATTTTATCGAATTTTATCTAATTTTATCTAATTTTATCTAATTTTATCTAATGTATGTAGATTGTATTTTAATTAATATGTTGTGAATATTTGAAAGAATTCCTGAGAAGATAAATTTATGAGTTAACTGCCTTATTACTACTCACTCGGCGTAGCTGAGGATATGTAAGGTCGACAAGGACGAACTACTCGATTCGATGGACTTTTTACTATTACGATTCACAGACACTTTCGTACTGGATTTAACCTTGTTTCGTCTTATCATCTTGATGACAAATTACTCGAATAATTCATTCGATGTATTGGAACTACTTGAAAATTTGGACGAATTTCGAAAAGTGTTTACCAAAATTTAACACGAATCATAGAAACAATTTAGCGCTTCCTCTGCCACAAACTGATCGGTCTTATTTTGTTTATCGATCGTATGGTTGACTCTTTCTCTCCCTCTCCCTCTTCCCCTTTTTCTCTCAATATTAATTACAGGCTAACTTATAGAAATACACATTAGATAAATTAGTTTGTTTCAACGGTCATAAAAAAGCATGGTCGTCAATATCTCGAATATATTGAAATAATCGGATTTCTCGAATGTATTGAAATGTCGAAGCCTTGTTTTCCACGATGTTTATTGGTAGTGCCGCGTGCGGTTGGCTTCGTTCCGCTCGGTTGTGGCTGTTATCGCTGTTGTTGGTCGACCGTTCGTCCGAATTACAGATTATGAAATTAATTTATGTACGGGTTTACATTTTTTAATATTATGTTGTTTATGTGTGTCGCGATATTTAAAAAAAAATCTACGAAGAAAAGATGGACCATATCAGATAAGCGTCATTGAAAATATCTCCAAGATGGAGAATTCGGATACTTTGTGTCGTGCTTTTATTATAATACTATTTATTTTATTATTTCTATTATGGATATAAAAGAGAAATGAGGAGGAATGAATGAATGAAAACGAAAAGAAGAGAAAACCGAGATAAAAAGGCAGGAAGGATGTATGAGTGAGTGAGACAACATTGATATGTGTGTGTATATGTGTGTGTGTGTATGTGTTCACCTGTTCCATTTCTGCACACCACGGGAACCGAAATTAACTTGGGACACACTGTATATAATATATATGCATATTTTATTTATGTATATTTTTCTATATTATTATTATTTTATTTTTTCTTTAATATTCTAAGAACATTTTTACAATATGCCAAGAATATTACGTGAAGTGGACATATAACATCAATAGAACATTCCTGTAATATTAAAAAATATCACATAATATTCTTGGAATATTACAGCAATATTATTTTAATATTGAATAATATTCATATAATATTCTAGGAATATTACGCGCACGGAGAGAACAAATTTTGTTAGAACACCAAATGTTTATCAATATGGTGACAGCAAAACAAAATTTCTTTGGACAGCAAAAAAGGCGGTGTCTTTACGTTACCAAGTTAAGCGACTGCCCTGCTCCTTCTCCTCCTTATCACCGTAGTCTCTTCGTTCTCCTCCGCGTAAAAGAGCGCTAGAAGAGCATAATTTATACACAAAAGGCGTATCCGGCAGCGAAAGAAGTCCTTTGTCCCGACGTCTCGTACGGCCAGTGTTTGTCGGCATCTAGATAAAATTATCTAAATAATTATCCAAATGAATAGATCATCTTTATCTTTATCTAGATGTAAGAAATACAAATTATATTCATCTGCGTCTTAGATAAAAAATATGTTATCTCATCTAAAAATTATCTGAAATGATGTTACGTCCATATTTTGAACTCGCTTTTCGATCAAATGAATGAAATAATATGGATCTGTACGTTAAGCCCATATCAGAGCAGAGATTGGAGATTAGATTTCAACAAATCAACAAATTTCAGTTTTGTCCCCTTTGGTCTGTTCTTTTCAGCTGCACTGCTGAACTGGTGCACCTAAAAAGAACAGATCATTTGTTTCAATTGATCAAACCCCTTTAAGTCCGTATCAAACTGTCGACTGTGAGCGAGCAGTCAATGATTATTGATCTTTTTTGTTAGATCTTTAAATTTAGAGCGATTACGTTGACGTATTATTTAACCCTTGTACAATTTTCCGATCTGCGTAAATTTTTATTATCAATTTTTATCAATTCTCTCATGAAAACAATATCATCTAGAAAAATTATCTATAAGTAGCGATAAGTAGCGATAAGTTATCGATAAGTAGCGCTATTATCTCATCTTCCACCTAGACGAATTAAAAGCAAAATCATCCTCATCTCACCTAAGACGGATTTCTCGGATTTTCATCTCATCGTCATCTAGATGAATTTGAAATCATCTAAGGCGAACGTTGCCTGTGGCGCACGGCCCACGTATTTCCCACGCGCCGAGCCGAGAAGTTTTAATTATCCGGCTGGAAGTTGCGCGACGACCGGTATCGCGTTGAAGTTGTACACGACGGGACTTCGGCAGGTGATTAAGCAATCGGTTGATTGCGCGCGATTGACCCTTTGCGAAACTGCGCCGGGAGTTGCGCAGTTTCCCGAGGCAGAGCAGCTCCCTTTGATCACCGTGGAATTTCTCGGTCGGAGGGCTTTTTGCGCGGCGGCGGCGGCCGCACCAGCAACGGTAGCTGCATCGGCATCAGCATCAGCAACAGCGATATAGTAGGAGTCGCCTCGAGAGAGGAACGATATCGAGTACACGTTGATTAGAACGCGCGATCGCGCTTGATTTACGATCCTCGGCTGTGCGAGGAAAAGTCCCACCTTCTTCCTTCGAGGAAGTTTATTCGGTAAACTTGTTGTCTCGCGCTATAATCTGGATCGATTAAATTTTTGCTGTGCTTGCCGGTCGAGTTAAGAGCACTTAAACGGAGTAATCGGTAATGGAGGTTAATCGCTTAAATAGATAAACAGCGTTGCTGCGATGGTCGCGATTTACACGGCGCTTCAAATGGACTTCTTCTTGAATATGCTCGATTTGGAGTGGGAAGTTCGGAATTTTAGGAAAAATGAAATTTTCGCGTGTGCTTTCTCGCATGTCTGAAACTATTTAACCCTTAGAAGCACGATGGGAAGTATACCTTCCACTTCTTTTTCTTTCAGATTTTTACTGATAAAATTTTCACCGCTATATTTGGAATGTTTTTGTTTTATTTTTCTAATATCTTAGGGATAGGTGAATGTAAAAAAATCGTCAAAATACACATTCTGTTAACTGCAAAAGTGTTATAAATAACCGAATTAAGAAAAATACCTGTTCTTACAGAGAAAATACATTTTTCCAGCGACTTTTCCTAAATTTGCAGCGAAATTGCAGCAAATCAAGCAATTCTCTTGAAATATGGTATATGAAAGGTTTTCGGATTGCTGATTACGAATCTGGGATCGGAAGTGAAAAATTACAAAGTTCGAAATATTGAATATAAAATAGTAGAACAAGCGTGCAAAAACTCAACGTTTATGCGTGTAAAAGCAACACACTTGGATCTACGGTGTGTTTATTCGTAAATCGTTAGTTCCTTCAAGACTCCCGAGGGATGGACGGTGGTGAGAAAGTACAAACGGACAGAAATTGCAAAAACGACGAAAGCCGCTGGCGGGCCTACGAGAATCGGCTTTTCAAACGAAACTTCGGCCGCCTTCGGCGGTCACCGACGCACTTCGTGCTGCTCCAACTCGCGCGCTCTCGTTGCCCCGCGGCGAGTCAGTGGGAGAGTCAGTCGTCGTCGCGCGTCCGTTCGGTTCACGTCGGCTTCGCGTCGATCTCGAGTGCGACGGCCAACGACTCCCGGCAACTTCACTCGCTCAGCGAGCTCCAAATCAAATCGTGCGTGTTTTCCGCTCCAGTTTTACGCGGAGACGCTGCGAGAAGCATGTGCCGGGAATTTAGGTGAGCTCTCCCGACGCTTCCAATTTGTCCTTCTTTCTTCAGACTCAATGACGATTTCCACCGGCGCATTCAGTCGGTGCGTTTTTCTTTTTTTTTCTTTTTTTTTCTTCACCGAACGAAGAATTTCAACCCGGAAGTCCCCCCCCCCGTCGATTTTGTCCCTTTTTTTTTTCATCTCTCGTTAATTCGCTCACTCACGACGGAAATGCACCGGCGAAACGGAATTTGTCGATGAGATAAAATATACATCGCCGGCAGCTCCCCTCGAATTTGTAATTCTAATGAAAAACGCTGACAAATTAGAAGTGTTCCCAGAATTTCCTCGATTATCGGGGACGCTCGACGTTCCTTGTGTAAACCGGCGACCGAAAGCGAGCGCATGTCAAAGCGTAGGTGTAGAGTCGACGTCACAAATGTCACAAACGTTTCCTGTCGTCGCACCTGTTTCTCCGATTTATCAAATTCACAAGGATATCCGTTTGTTCGATATCAATTGCTGCATATGTAAAACTCGCTCGACAACAATCCGACAATGTCACATTTATATTTGGCAATTGGTTGTTTCCCCCGATATTTATTTTTTCGTTTTTTCATTCGTAGGACAAAATCCTCCCAGATTTCTCTTGTTTCTTTTATCAAGAGCCGATTACAATTTTATCGGAAATATATATATTGCACAGAATAAAAAAACGTATGATGAGAAAAGCTGCGAGAAAGCTTAGAAAAATATGAAAGCCGGGCGAGTTCGAGGCCGATTCGGCTCGTCCAGCTTCATCTCTCGTCCGTTTCGTTTACTCGGCGAGATTTTACGCGGCGTCGTTCGCACGCGGCCGATTCACGTTTGAATTTCGAGGCGAAGCTTCTCGCTCGCTGCGACAGCTTTATCGCCGTGAACGGGATCCCCCCCCCCTCCCTCCCCCGTTTCGTGGGTGCGCGTCGGATATCGGAAAGCCATAAAACGACGACACGAACGCACGATGAAGTAAGTTTACCCCGTTTACGCGCCTCTCCAATATCCGATAAATTTTAATACAGTAATAATTTCGACTCGTATATCCCTTCGTGCGCGCAATATTGACTTTCCGCCCGCCCGTTCCACCCGTCCGTCCGTACGTCCGTACGTTCGCTCGTTCTCCCTCTCAGCCCCGCTCTCGTTTCGCCTCTCGCCCCGGCCGGATTCATTTTTCTCCTTTTCCCCTTAACTTTATTGCGTCTCTCCGCGTCGTCGTTTCTCCTTAAGGCTTTCAGCCTTAGCGAGACGATCGACGAGGAGGAATCGTCGTAGCCGAGGGAAACCCTCCCTCCCGTCGCCGGAGACGTATGTCCCGGGAGACGCGCGAGAGTAAATCTATTACGGCGAATATAAATATATACAGCGTATACAGGACGGCCCACGTGAAGTGTGTTACCACCCGGAAACTCGAGAAATATATTTGCCGTACGGAAAAGTTGCACATGAGAAAGTTTCATATTCGACAGGCTCTTTCCAACTGTGCAAATCAAATTTCACCCTCCTGAACGGGGGAGGCCGGGGGGTATCTTCGTAATTTCACATGGGACCTCCTATAAAATGTTCACACACTCGTATTCTACGGCAGAGAAAAACAGGTGAACATTATCCGGACGGGTAAACTGTTTCTTTGAAAAATGCTTCTGTCAAAAGTTACGGGCGTGAAAATTGTGAGAAGCGGATTGCATTCAAACCAATGATAAAACCGTGAATTAAATAAAAAGGACTTCAGTCTTTTCCGTCTTTTACTTTATCTAATGTTCGAACTGACCATTCACATTTAAACACACGTTATTCTTTTCACACAATTTTGTCTAACTCTAAACACTACGTGGGCCGCCCTGTATATAATATATAATATATATATATATATATATATATATATCGCGCGTATCAAACGGACACGACTCCCGGTGGAGTTTATATTCCCGCACGAAGTCAATATTGGCTTCGAGTCGAGAAGCGGGCGGGACGAGCGAAAGCACGAAGGCGCACGGCGTGCCGATCGAAGTGCTGTTTGCCGTTCGAAGCTTTTCGAATTACGCGCCGTA
The DNA here is from genome assembly GCF_001313825.1 of Dinoponera quadriceps. Classification (NCBI taxonomy): domain Eukaryota; kingdom Metazoa; phylum Arthropoda; class Insecta; order Hymenoptera; family Formicidae; genus Dinoponera; species Dinoponera quadriceps. The sequence continues at coordinate 69,584 of NW_014554456.1, read as the reverse complement.
TAAATCATCATTAGACGATCCTATTGCGTCACTCTCGCGGAGAGCACGAGCGAGCGAGCGATCCGGCACTGATCTCTGATCGTATCATCGATCAGCCCGTCACGGCCCGATGATCCGCCTTAAGTAAAACAGGCTGACGCTTAATACGCGCAGTTTGTCGGTTTAATATGGCGAGTTCGAGCGAGTGATTACGCTTCGCCGGTGCAACGTCGAGTAACGGCGCATAAACGGCCTTCTTGTGGCGAAGAGGGGGAAGAGGGGACGGGGGGGGGGAGAGAACGAAGTGAGGAAGACGACGCGAGCGGGCACGCGCGGATACTCGGAACGATCCGAGCGGAAAGCTCAGCCACGGAGGATCCGCCGAGGTAGGACGAGAATACGCGGGTTGAAGTCTCCACCGGGTTGGCTGTGCGATCCGCACGTCCGAAAAGGAAGGGGGAAACTTGAAATCCTGAATATCCTTTCTTCCGCAAGCCTGTAAATCCAAGTGTGTTCTTTCTACGACGTGAACGCGTAAACGCGTTCTTAAAATCGCGTCTGACTATGAAGCCACTTCTATGTATTTCCTCCCGATTTATCCTGAAGTAAAATAATAATAGAAATTCGTGCAGTTTTACCAAACACTCAATCAGTTACTGTTTAGTATCACCGCATTCTCATTAATCGTCACCAATACCGTGTAGGAAATGGACGAAAACTCGATAGTGTTTCGTTCAGTGGCTGAAGCGGTTTTCTCGGTAAAAATATGCTCACAGTTCGCATAGGCAATCGCCCGGTTATCGTCTGGCATTACCGCATTTCACAGATGTGCCGAAACTGCGGAAAAATCGGAAAGAGTGGTAAACATAGTTTGATTAAGTCTTATACTGCACGCACACGCATGGTGAGGATTATATCATATTGGATCGTATTAAATTTATCGTTCGAAGACGATGCTAAAACTACGTAAAGAATGTGTGAACACATGGCGAAACAGCGGAGCAAGGAGTTTGGAGGAAATCCCGAATTTAACGAAACAACGCGTTACAGCAAAAGCGACAAGGTTAGACTCGAAAGTGAGTAAATAACAAATGGGCCGCATATTAATAACACGTATATGATAAATCGTATTGTGACGAGAGCACGTCGGACCATTTTAGAAACGCACTTTAAATTTCTCGTGCAATCGTGGATATAAAGGTTATCCGATTTTTTATAATAAGTTTAGCGACCTAAAAATGATCCAATGAGAAAATAGTTCCTAAGAAATGTGTTCCCTATTGGTTCATTCAGTGGTATTCAGAAACTTGTTGCGAAAAATCAGATAACTTTCGTGTCTACGACCGTGCTACGACTTTTGTCAGCCTTAAAATTGTACAACAAGCAAGCATGCACGCAATATCCATTGTTACCGGCATAAAACTGCCCATTTTATGAGCAATAAACTTGCTTATCGATCAATCGAATAGTTCCTTCGTCCAATTGTTGCTCAGCTGCCGGTCCCGACAGTTTTATTCGTCAGTTACCGGGCAGAAGTTAATATAACCGTTCATTAACTGCTTGAAAAACTGCACGAAATTTCTATCAGGGTAGCTTACATCGTTTAAAACGTTTAATCGCGTTAAGTCAACACCGTTCAATTACGACGTGTCGAGTTGACGCGTCCAATTGTGTTAAGTGACGCGATTTGGAACGGCAAGACACGTAAAAAATGTGTTAGAGGAGCTTCAAGTAAAGGATTTGCAGTGTATCTTTTCTTTTTTTTTTTTGCGCGTGCGTGACAGAACGAACGCGCAGGATCGGACGCGCCCGAAGGGATACCCGGGACGCTCGGACTGAAAAAAGGTTTTCCGATATATCGTTCCGGTGTATCGACCGGTTGTACACAGGCCGGATTACACGAATTCTCCCGAATACATGGCGTGACGTCGCGCCGTTCCGTCCGGCTTCCGTTTAATATTCAACGTGCGGAGAAAAACGCGCTCTATCGACGCGACGCGAGTTTCCAAGAGCCCGTTGTAATTCGGCACACGAAGGCCCCAACCCAAGCAGATATTCATCCAGTTTCTGACTATGAATAACTGGCCATGAATTCTGGTAACCGGCCAGTCTTTCCGGCCAGTTTCCCAGGCTGGAAACTTACAGGGTCTGATCGATGCTTACTCCTCGTTAAAAACTGGGCTGTAAAACCAGTTTCTTATCAGTTTTCAACTAGATTTCGACCAGTTTCACTGCAAATCCTTCAGCTGGAACTCTTTTTTCACACATTTCTCACATACGCCATGCCGTTTGATATCACGTCATTTAACACGATTGGACGTTTTAACGTAATACGTATAAATTTAACGCGTTCATTTAACACGATTAAACGACTTTTAAGTGACGTAAGCTAAATTGGAGAAAAAAAAGTGTAAAAATAACCTCACAGTCGAATGTTTCATTTTGAGACGTTAATGCGTGTGAAAATAACACACTCGGATTTTACAGTGCTCGTCAAAAACCGGAACCGGTAAAGCCAGACAGTTTCTGATCAGTTTTCAACTAGATTTTGACTATCTTCCAACCAGTTTCCAAGCAGTTTCTTGGCTAATTTCTAGGCAATTTTATATTAGTTTCCAATTCTAGTACCTAACCAATTTACAATTTGCCTTGCATCGTTCTTTCTAACGATGTTTATAAATCAGTAAGTATATTTCTTTGCTCCTTCGAGTGCTTTTTTATTATTCATTTTTTTTTTCGTCGGGACGCCCACGAGCTACCAACTCTCTTTCTCCTNCCCCCCCCCCCCTCCTCACTCGTTCTTTCTCTTCCTTTCGCGCGGAACGTCATTTTTCTGCGCGTGGCCAATCGCCGGGTAAGGGCAAAGCTGGTGCGTTAGTCACTCCGGCTCCGCATGAGGGTGAAAAGACCGGGCACCGTCGCGCGAGGGGGAGAAAAATGAGCGGAGAAAGGAAGGAAGGAAGGTGGTGGTGGTGCCGTCGGAGAGCGAACACGAGCCTGAACGCAACTACCGGCGCGATAGCGCGCCCTGTACGAGCGCGCGCTATCGTTTGTGTCGCAACTCTAAACACTCATTTATATTTTCCTGACGCGCGTGCGCACGCGCTGCGCGTCACGTGAACGCGTAATCATCCCCGTCGCGGATCATTACACGGAGGATGGAAAGCCGCGTCGTGGTCGACGACGGGGACTTTTCCCTATAATTTGCCGCCACGCCACATGGGTCCTCTTAATTACCTCTCGGCCGTCCGCTGAACTACGCGAGAGAGCGCAGTGTGATCGCGATAATACGCGTGTATGTATCAACGAGATGTGTGTGTGTGTGTGTTTTGGAATAAAAAAATATCCCCGGTGTTATATCGAAAATAAAAACACAGCATATCGAGAGGTGTTGGGTTTTCTTTTTTGTTTAACAACAGAGTCGTCCCTTGGGTTTTCCGATGCGCCGAATTCAAATCCGATCGCGGAATTTTCATGTCGCGTCGAGGACTTCGAGGGTCTTCCCTATCTAAAGTACGCGAAAAACGCCATTTTCGTCAGACGTTTAAGTTGAGATAACGGTGAAACGTAGGCGAGACACGGTGAATTCCGCCCAACGACACCATATTCAGCGTGGAAAAATCTAATCCGAAAACCATGTGTTTTTTCTGGAGAGGAAAGTCGTTTTCATCTGCAGAAACAAGTAACTTTAGCTAATGTCTCGTTTTCGTTTTTTCGTTAGGATTGGATTTGAAATTCTTCAGAAGTAAGCCATTTTTCTTTATATAGAGTTTAGCCTACACAGCTTCGTGCGCTCATCAGCTCAGACAAAATAATTCGTTCTTCACTGACTATCGCGAATTTTGCAACACGATTTTTCCGCTCAGTCTCACCCGTTACACCTGCATGGGAAGCGAGAACGGTTCGGGACACCCTTATGTGTACATAATATATTTTTTCCCATAAAATACATTTCATTTGTCGGCAAATTTTTTTAATGAGAAGACACTTAAAAATCCACCCGGTATATCTAACATCTTTAAATTTAAACGAAGGGACTTGATCGCGCTGCACCCATCAGCGATATTTCGCAATCAATATGATTAATTGGCGCAGACGTAACCTGACTCACGATTTTCTCGGATTCGTTCATTAGAAGCGGATGCGTTCGTCACGTAAAAGCGATGCGGTCTGCGATCTCGACGCCCGCGTGTTATGACGCAGGGAATGAGGGGGAAAAGGAGAAAAAAAGAAAGCTCCGGTTGAGAGTGAGAGAGAAAGTGGGGGACGGTGAAAGAAAGAAGAAGGGGACGGAGAGCAGACTGAAACCATTTGCAGGCGGCAGGTCTATTTGTTGTTGAGGGGGATCCTCGAGTAAAACAGGATCGAACGGCGAGGGTTGGGGCACTTCGATTGGGACACGCGATATATATTACGCGCGCCCGGCACTTACGTGTTAGCCGGAACGTAACGTAAGTAGGCGCATAAATGGGATCGTAAGTACACGTCTAACGGCGCGTGAGCGCCGATCGGCACGTGAGTAATGCGAACACGCACGTTCTAATGATTTTCGATGTTTCTGCCGTCCCTTCTTCTTCTTTTTATCCCTCCGCTGTGCTTTCCCTGCGTTGTTGTCCTCATCGTTAACGTCGTTTCCCCTCCCGGTTCTTCTGGCGTTTCTTATACTTCCTGGTACGTGGGATTCGGAGACTCGATCGTCGCTCGTCAACAGTGTTTGCCTTAGATGATTTCGTCTAGATTAGATTCATCTAGATGAAGGATGAGATGAAAATCTGAAAAATGCTCATCCTTCGATGAGATGAGGATGATATCGCTTTTGATTTATCTAGATAGAAGATAAATGGCGCTACTTATCTAGATAATTTGAAGATAAATTGCGCTACTGATCTAGATAATTTTTTAGATGACACTGTTTTCATGAGAGACTATAAAAATTTATACGAAAAATCACGCGGATCGTAAAATTGCGCAACAGTTAAGTAATTCGTCAACACAATCGCTCTAAATTTAAGGATCTAACGAAAACGACCAATAATCATTGATTGCTCGCTCACAGTCGACAATTTGATACGGGCTTAAAGTGAATTGTTCAATTGAAACAAATGGTCTGTTCTTTTTAGTTGCACTGCTGAACTGGTGCGATAAGTTAGAGTGAGACTTAGAGTGAGAGTTTGTATCTAAGACGATTATCTAAGATGAAGATGGTTATCTAAGGTGAAGATATATTTTGTATTTCTTCCATCTAGACAAAGGTAAAGATGATCTATTTATTCATCTGAATGATTATTTAGATAATTTTATCTAGGTACCGGCAAATACTGGTCGTCAATGGCTCTCGAGCGCATATCACCTCGATATCTCCTCGTCTGACCGGTAATTTGCCGGAGAATATAGATCGCACGGTTGATACGAAAGGAATGTGTGTGTGTGTGTGTGTGTGTGTGTGTGTGTGAGAGAGAGAGAGAAGTTGTAAATCCAAGGATTTCGTTGCGTCTTGGCGCCCTGGCTGTTCCTTTTTTTCGCGAAACCGTGTCCGATCGTAATTAGTGGTAATTACGACCGACGGTGAAGTCTAGCACGACGCGCGCCAGACGACCTGGCATCATTCGGGGACACACGGTATGACGATGCAAATACAGAAATCCTCCTCGTTAGGACAGAACGAATCGCAAATAATAGCCCCCCCCCCCCCCCC
>NW_014554456.1:57295-63800 GCF_001313825.1 Dinoponera quadriceps | reverse complement strand
CCCCCCAGTATAAGATTATACTGCGGCAGAAATACGCGGTGATACTTCTGCACATTACGTCGAAATAATTGTAGTCATCCGCGCAGGGATCAATCGAGTCTACGAACGAGGCTACGCGTGCCACGATACGCGCTACATTACACACGTTTTTTTAAAACATTATGATAAACAATCTTTTCATCAAGTACTTTCCGAGTCAAGGTGCTTGCAAGTTACAGTTACTGCCGGCATTAGCATTATTATCCGAGGTGTACCACGTGGAGGTCGCATAGCCATTTAAGAATTTCAAGGTGATCTTTACATAACCTTGACAATGCTAGTCAAAATTATATTAATACTATAATATGTAACGCGTTACTTGAAACCCTACAACTTTTTTCTGGAACATTTTTCAAGAAAATGTGCGTTTCTCAAAAAACACACGTCTCATGTGGTCATTCTGTATGTTACACCCTGTATATTCTTTGTTACACTCTAAATTTCTTGGAGTGGAACTTCATTAAAAAAAAAAAAAAAACGAAAAGTGGCAGTATTTTTATTTGAAGTGACAGCGAAATCGCAAGAGTGAATGTTTCATTTAGCACTAAGCTTAGAGTGGATTCACTGACCCCTTAAGAGCGAACGTTTCAATCGATTAAAGCAAACAATATGTTCTTGTAATTGATGGAATACATCAGATTTATTCTTCAAATTCGAGTGAAAATATTCACTCGATAATACAGAATGGAGAATTTAATTTATTCATCGTGAAAAATCGCGCGAATTCGAGTGAATCGATGGTCGCTTTACTTTTCGATTTGAGATTTTACTCTGGAAAATTTCGAAAGTACGTTTCAAAAGAGGCAAATTTTTTGCAATTCCTTCTGCACTATTTCTCTCACAATGAATACATTGACGAAACGCATCGTCTACGTGATTCGTGGCTCAATTTGACCCGGTCTCCCTTAATAAAATTACATTCTTTTATTCGCAACAGATGCAGTTGAATGTATCTCGTGGATGCATCAAGATTTCACTTTTAAAAATTTCCAGCTAGGGACAATAATGTTCCTAGAAAACACATTCTCCTATTGGCTATCGGATCGTCGATATGTTCGAAATTGGACCTCAGTATTAATCCTTCGGTATTATTGAAGGAGCACAACGTAACCATAAATATTTGTTTATGTCTGCAGAAGGTAATATCAAACAATAATATATTTTTAAAACGTCATTAATTGAAATTGACTTTATAAATGAAACGCGGCCAGAGTTGTCAGAGACCTCATGTCATATAAATTACACGAAAAGTTTAGCAATTGTTAACTATATAGGAATTGTCAATAATAAAAGTTCCTCACGTTGATTTACAAGTAATGTTGATACAAAATTCTCGTATTCATCATCAGAGGATGAAGAGTCTTTAGAAACTATTTAAGATATAGTTACTGAAAGAAAACCTCCTACTGCTCCCACATTTGCGGTATCCATCCTTGATTAATAAATTAATTTGCCCAATTAGTTTTCACAGCGATCATTATAATATCTAGACATTATTAATACACATTTGATAACATCTATTGAAAGTATTACATCAATTAATTAAAATTGTCTAACCTCTCGACCCATCAAACGCGTTTCTCCTTCTTCTTCTCAATTATAGTAATGGACGGCCTAAAGGCCTTCAAGCTGCATCGAACGTGCTACTTTCTGCACACCGAAGGCGTCGTGTTTGTACTTGAGGCTTCTGCATTCGATGCGGGCTTCAATCTGTCGGTGGTCATTTCGATCGGGATTGCTAAAAGACGTAAACAAATCATACAGTTCTGCTTGCAGCTCGAATTAAAGAACAAGTCAAGGTTGACACAGCCCGCAGTTGCCGTGCGCAACTAAATATAAAAAAAAAAGAAAACGGTTAAATTACGCATCGGACGCAATGGGCGGCGATCTCTCATGAATAAAAGAACGCACTCTTGTAAGCGTTAAGCTTCATCGAAGCTCGGTGTACGCGTCGCGTCAGATTCATTTCGGATGACTGGGAGATTTCATCAAGCCGGGTGCGAATTGGGTTTCCCTCTTCCCCCCCCCCCTGCCCCGCGTTGTCATCGTCGTCGTAGCGCAAGAGTTGATTCCGGCGTCGTTTCGGAAAACTCTCAACTGGGAAACTCTCGTTCGAGACCTGCACTCACGATGGCGCACACACAGTGGCTGAGAATCCTTACGATGCGAATATAGTGACATAATAGGCAAACGTCCAGGCCGATGCACCGTTATGCAGAATGGTGCTGAGGTCAAAGAGCCGATACGGACGGGAGGGAAGAAGCGGAGAAGCTGTGGGATTCTTTCTCTCTCTCTCTCTCTCTCTCTCTCTCTTCTCGCCATTTCCCGTGCACAGACGTACGCGCATCGGATATGCTCGTTCGGCTGGAGCTTCGCTCATGAATATTTCAACGGTCACAAAGCGAGGCGAAATGCCGGTGGTAAAACGGCCGTGAGTGAATTTTCCTTCGAGCGAATCTTCGGCGTGAATTTTCCAGCCGTGTCTCTTCCGCGAAATTTCTCACGCGCGCGCGAACATCCTTATCGCCCGCGATTCCGATTCTAATCTGTGTGTAATTCCTGGAGAGAAGTCTCCCGTAAGACGAATGAAAATTCACTGGTAGCGACAGTGAAAATCAAGTCGTTCGACATCGTGAGAATGAATCGATGAAACGATAAATAATGATTCTGATTTAATCCGAAAGAGCCTCTACGATCGCTCACTTAACGACAAATTCCCCCGTTGAATGCGAATGCGTTGCGAAGCTCGTTGCAGAAAGAAGGCGACGTTTCTTCCACACACATCGGACACACTTTTCAACTTCGAACAAAAGTATTCACCCGACGAGACTCAGAGTGAGGAACTTCATTTTACATAAGTCACACAGTATTTACGCTGGCTTGGCTGTCGCTTCGCTTTTCGAGTTTGAGATCCGGGAGGAAATTTCAAGAGCGAACGCGCGAACTTCGCCGCCTCGAAATCCCGGCATTGCAGCGTACGAGTGCGTATCTGAAGACATTGAAATCTTGGTCGTTGACAGTGATCTAATAAGCGTCAATAGATTGTTCCCGGCGTGAGCACGTGCACGCATTCGAGAATGATGCGTATGCGTACGCAGTCGACTCGCTCGCACGCGCGCTCATTTGCATGGCACTTTGGCCACCACGGCCATCACTGCCGTTTGATAGATAATACGGGGACATCTCTCACGAGAGAGACTGGTTTGGGGGACTGTTAAAGCGTAATTGACGAACTACCACCGTTCGAGAGCGAGCCATCGGCCATTCCTGAAATCGCGCGTCGGCGCTTAATTGGCAGCGGAATACCGGAGGTGTGTTATTCTCTAATCGGCCGTCGATGTCTCTTCTATTTCGGGCCCCGAAGCGGCGTAAATTTATTTACATTATTCCAAATGCTTGAGGCAACTTCGTTGTTTTATCTCCTCTCTCTTATCTCTCGATGCGTTTGGCAACGCGCACCATTAACGGTAAATTTTTAATCGTCGGACGACATAAAACACGATAAATAAAACGAGGGAGACGTTAATTATTGATTCAATGAGCAACATTAATTATTGATCTTCGGAGATTCTTCGAATTCACGGAATTCTTAAGCGATGCTTCTTCGGAAGTCGTCGCGTTGGGCGAGTACAACGGTCGAAACGCAAAATCCTCTCGACGAGTTCGCTTATTTCGGCCGACAGACATAAACTGGGATAATATTTGATCGACGAACGAAAGTTCGTGATGTTTTTTTAAGTAATGTTCGAAGACAAGGTTTATCATATATATATATACTATATACTATATATGTATATATATAATATATATAATATATATAATAATTTAATTAGTAAATATATATATAAAATATATAATAGTTAGTAAATAAATAAATAAATATAAATATAAATATATTATTATTATTATTATTACTAATATATATACTTACTAATATATTTATTAAAACGTACGATATATATTCGTTTCGTAGGATATATATTTACTAACTATTATATATATATTTTATATATATATTTATTAACTAAATGATTATATATATCATATATTATATATATTATTTATAATTATTATATATATTATATATATTATATTATATATATATTTGCTAACTAAATGTATATATCGTGTGTTTTAGAACCGCGCGTGAAACAAGTTAACGTGTTCAAACGCCGTGAAATTGAAAAACGCTACGAACTTTTGTTCGAACCAAATAATCGAGACTCTGAAGATAATCGTTAGCGATTCAATTTAATAGTACAGTCCACAGTAATAGCAGTCGGCGCAATTAAACGGGTTTGATGTCTCGGTGAGAATAGCTTGACTTAGGAGTGCCGTAAGAGGAGCTGCGCTCTTATGTCAAATTAAGCCGCGTAAAAATCCTCTCACTCGCCATACCATTTTACGATCTTCCTTTCTTCACGAGAATTATGTCCATCCATCGCATCACAGAGTAATTGCAGAATGAAAAAGCGAGATTATTTCCGCTGTGCGCCTTGTTGTGCGACCAATGCTCGTCGTAATTGCACGCTTTATATCGACTCATTTATATGAACGTTCTATTAAACGATCTCTTTGGACGCCGTGATATAACTGCAGGATGGGAGCAACGAGAAATTTTAAGGCCGATGCTAAAGTTATACTGTAGTTATACGGAGAATTAAACTTAGTCGAACATTCGCGAATATCTTCTGCGAAACGGGAGTAGAAAAAACACAGTTCCTCGAAATTTCTCGCAATGGGAATTTTATCCGAAACGAATGAAAAGTGCACTCGAAGAGATTGTGAGGATTAAGTCCTCTCGAAATCATAAGGATGAATGTTTAATTATTAAAGTTAGAGTCCTTAACTCATACAAGTGAATGTTTCAATCGCTTACGATAAATTTATTCCCATAAGGTGGCAGAACGGTCGAAAATGAAAAGTGAAAAGTGGCGGTATTTTCACTCAAAATGATAGTGAATGATAGAAAGAGCGAATGTTTCATTCAAGTTTAAATTATATTCTATATGAGCGAACACTTTAGGCGATTTTGGTGTGAATATGTTTCTATGACGGTATAATACAGAAGACTCCATTAATGCAGTCCCAATTTTTAAGCATAAATGACGTCGAACATTTCCAAGATCAGATGAGTTACGTCCGAATATTCGTACATCGTGATTGTTGTTTATTCAATCAGTCGGTAAGGAAAGCAACATAGGAATGCACAAATATATAGAGATAACGTGCATGATTGGGAATTTGCAACGTTATAATACCTAAAAAATGGGGCTGCATTAACCCAGGTATAGTCATCTTATGTTATTTTTTTTAACTAAACGATCACCTGGAGTCGTTTAGGCTCAAATTAACAACCGTTATTATTAACAAAATACAACATATTATCGATTACTCTATGATTTATTATTACTTAGGGATATTGCCAATATAGATTTATCCGCGTATTTTCTGAAAAAAGTCCGGAGGACCAAAGAAATATTTAAGAATCGGGATAAGCACATCAAGTGTTTTACTAGTGACGGTATTTTTAATGAGCGAAGATACCGATAAAAACTGTTTTACTGTCTATTTTCGATAGATTAGATTTACTCTTTTCTCCCGAGTGAAAATATTCATCCCACGATTCAGAGTAAAGAAATCCTCTGTGCCAATGAAGTGTCACTCGAATTCGAGCGAATCGGTGGACTCGATTCACCTTTCGAGCGAGATTTCACCCCGAGAAATTCCGAGAGCAGAGAGTCGCGCATTCGGTCATAGCCGGTCTCTATTTGTCGCTGATTCGCCCTCCCACCCCCCGTTTCTTCCCCGTCTCTTCCTTTTCCTACTTTTTTCCTCCCTTCCTTCCTGCGCGAATATCTTCCGCCGACGTTCGCGCGAAGCGTATAATCAGACCGCATTGCCGAAGATACGTAATGACGGGGTTAGAGCTAGCGCGGAATTAACGATCTCGAATTGGACCTCCGGGCATCGTGGATGGACTTTCGATGTTGCCGTCGCGCAGATTGCGAGTCAACAATGCAGGCAGACACACTCGGCAAGTCTGTTTGTCCGCTCACGGGTTGCATTATCGGCCTTTTGTAATTCTGCTGAAGATTTTCGAGTTCGTCCGCTCTCTCCCGCCGCTTAATTAAGATGTATCGCCCTTGCCGATCGTCTCTAATCGAGCCGGTGCCCCCGGCATACCGCACTAGACCCGTAGTTAAAGGTTAACCAGAGTCAGCCGGGATCGCACACAAACATGCCTACGTTATGCTTCCCTCTCTCGTCTTTTCGCATCCCCTTTTTTTTCTCTTTCTTGCACCGAGCGCTGATCGGAGATCACGCGAGCGCTGAGTCTCGCGGTAGGAAGCCTCGCTGTGGAAGGACGGGAAAGAAGAAAAAATGAAAAGAAGGAGACAAAAGGACAACAGACGGGGGAGACGCCGAGGAGGAGAAAGTGTAGGCATAGCTGGGAGGGGGGGGC
>NW_014554456.1:39246-57268 GCF_001313825.1 Dinoponera quadriceps | reverse complement strand
GGGGGGGGGGGGGGGGGGGGGGGAGGAGGATAATAAAAAAGGAAAATATCCAGCGGACCTGCTTCGGACGTGCTTCGCGTTCGCAGGACCACCATTTTTGTATTCTCGTCTCTGTGTGGACCGGCTTTCTCAATGGAGACACAGAGAGAGAAAGAGAGAGAGAGGGAGAGAAAGAAAGAGGATTAGTCTCATTTTATCGCCCGTTTCTTCTCCCATTGTTTCCGCTTCTCGTTACCGGTGCGATTAGCGCGATCCCGCGGCGGTCCGATGCGAAAATGTTTCCACGCGATATAATCGATGTCTCGGTGGTGCGTCGGTGAGGGGAAAATGCGATTTTCTCGTCTCTTATCGAGCCTCCCCGCGGAAATATCGCATTTCACTTCGCGCGAACGGTTCGGGCCCTTTCGTCATTTCCTCCCCTCGCTCGGTAGTTTCCCATTCGGCGATAAGAGGGAGGCGCGCCTACGTGCGAACAGCAGCAGGCGGAAGTGCGGGCAAGAATGGAAAATAGCGCGTGCGTGAGAACGAGATCCCCGAGATCTTCCACATATACACTCACGTTTCCTCGTATGATCGGAGGAGGAAGGGCTCCGTTAAAACAGCTCGCCACGCTCGTCACGTTCCTCGCTACACGCCGCCTGGGCATCCCGCGGCTGCCTTGTCACGGGCATTCTTCGGGCGAGGATGCGTACGCGGGGGCACCGATACGGACACGTGATAATGTTCAGTCAGAGAGGCGGAACTCGAAGAACTCTCACCGAAGATTCTTCGGTTTTTAACTCGGGCATTAACACGTCAGGCCTATACGCGTGGTTCTTTCGCTCACCGTTTCTTTCGTGTTTTGTGGAAGACGCTGTATACCCCGGTTACTATAACATTATCGGTCCAGAAAGAAGTTGAATCCATGCGCCGTTATCAGTCTGATCTAATGAGGTAATAGCTGGTTCCTTGACGGTAGCCCGTCAGTCTGCAAAGACAATGAGTGAAGCGTTAGATTCTGACGCGGTGCTAATTCGGAAGCCGAAACAAGTACGATGAATAAAAATTGGCGATAAATTTTATAAACGCGAATAATTTAACAAATTCAAGAAATCATGATTTTCCTTGCGACGCAGACCCGAGAGACCTATGATGTTATTTCAGCGTGAAAATCGTGAATGTTATTCATAGGATCGCTTTGTCTCATGATGTTAGAACCAAGAAAACGCATGTCCAAAATTCTTGCGAAATACATTGAATTAAAAGGTTATATTCGTAAAATGACATCTGTGATTGATCGAGCACATTTGTGAGATATTTCATAAAATTTCATGTAAAATTAAGGGGGCGGGAGGGGGAAGGGCTACCATAGTGAAATAGGGGACTGAAACAAAAAAATTGGTGATCTGAAGTTAAAAAAATGAAAATAAAAATATTATTAATCTACAAATGTTCAGTTATCGTTGGAACCGTGATTATAAACAATAGATCGTTTTCCATTAATTTTCAGGCATTTGTAAAATTATACCTGAAAAATCGTCATAAAAATCGACAGATTTAAAAAGACTTTAAAATACGTTTTCACTATCGTTTCGAGCGGAGTTCGATTTATTCCGTGTAAGATTTCGCTCCAATTTCAGGAATAGCACGCACCTCCATTTCATCGAGCAGCTTCTGAAACTGCGCCGGGGGATATTCTCGGACGGGCTGTGAATTAAATGAAAAACCTGGAGTCTCGCTCGCGCGCAGGAATCCAACCGGCGCGAATCCGTCATTAGCCTGGTTCGCACTTTCGCAAGTTCGGCTTGTCACTAACGGTGTCGCCGATATAATTCAGCGCCGCGGAATTCCACATCTCCTCCTCTCCTCCTACGCCGGTGAATCGAGCGTTAAAGCGTGTGTATGTGCGAGGAAGAACCTTTTTGTCACGATAACCGTGACACGCGTCTACGTGCTGGAGATAACCGGCGGCTCTTGAAGCCGGAGCGAGCGAGTAGGCAAACGAGAAGAAGAGGACTCGAGATGAGAGAAGAGACGCGAGAACTCAACGGTATATCCGAATGAAGGTGATTACGAGGTGATTCGGAGAACCTCTGAGCCGGCCGTTACTCCAGTGTTGCCAACCCGGAATCGCAAAGAGCAACAAACACGACGCGCATTTGTTGCATTACACATCCATCGAGACGCCTCGCGTGTTGATCCGACCGGCTGTTCCTCGCGAGACGCGTCTCGCGACGTTCTTCACCGCCCCTCTCCGCGCGGCCGCGCGCTTCCAGCGCCGGATTCCGCCCGGAGAGTCGTTTCATTAAGGCTCCTCAGCCGGATTTCGGCCACGCTCTACCTCGGGCTGGGTTGGCAACGCCGCCTTGCTCACGCCTGAGAAGCCCGGCTTCGGGGCCCGGTACGTGGCCGGAGCCAATTACACGGCTTATCCAGGATTCCAGTCTCCGGGCTGCGCGGCCGCTGCAGACGGGTTTGTTGTACGCGAGTACGACCCCGGGTCTGCTCTCCCGGTCTCTGCTGACCGGCGATTCTTTCCTGCGTGAGAACGCTCGGCTCGGCGATTGGCGGAAGGAGGACGAGCGTCTATTCGCGATCGGCGAATAAGGCGAGCTTCTGTCACGATCGCCGGACGAGACCAGCTTCCGTCTCTCGCGATCGGCAAATAAGGTGGGCTTCCATCGTTCACGGCGGACCAGCCGGGAAACATGTTTAAAGGACGGTCGCTTAGACTCGTCTCGTCGTCGCAAAGACGTTTCCATAGACGGTTCAAGATCGGCGACCTGAGTTTGCGGTCGGCGAACGAGAGGCGAACTTCCGTCCGGCGATTGCGACCTGCGGAGACGAGCTTTTGTCGCGATCGTGATCGGCAATAGGTGGACGAGACTAGAGTTGGGCGGTGCAGAGTATCGATACTGTATCGATACCGCATCGATACCGGTATCGACGCATAGGGGGGAGATAGGATTTCCCTCCGGAGGAACAGGGTTTCAGAAATTGCGGGGGTAAGCCCGATTTTTCCGGGAGGAATCCTTATCTCCCCGCGTATCGATATTGTATCGCCCAACTCTATTGAGGCGACGTTTACGCCCCGCGTGTAATAATCCAATTAGTTAATTAGCGGGACGCGCATCCGCGAGAACGCGTAACTGCGCCAATTAGCGCGCCTGCCTGCCGGCGGAGAGAACTTGCCGGAGGAAGAGCATCGAGGGAAAATTCCGTATGAGCCTGCCTCAGGGTGAGTAACAGGTTTCGTCGGACATTAGGGGCTGCGCGACGCGACGAGCGGAGGATCAATGCGCGAAATTACGTAGCCGGGATACTCGGCTCTCTCCGCGTCCTACAGCGCAGACAGCGGAAGGGCTACGTGACCGAAACAATGCTCGGAAGAGGCCGGGCTCGCTCGTTGTTCAGTTACGTGCCACGTAACCGTAGGTCTTCTCTCTTTCTTTTTTCTCCCCTTACTTTTCTGGGGGGGGGGGCTATTCAACTATGTATCGATACTGTATCGCCCAACTCTAATCGGAATTCTCGTAAGGCTCCGGTATATGTACGATTCGTTGTTCGATATCGTCTGAATCTCATTCAGAGGGCTTTCCGTTTAGCCGGGGCAATTGATCCCGCCGGCGAAGTAATTGCTTTTCCATCACGGACGGTTTATAATTCAGCACCAACAATGTAAGCGAATACGCGCCTTCGTGATCGTCGGAGAACTCGCCGGCTCGAAGGAGAGAGTCCCTCCCTGCTACAAGTGTCAACTTGCGGTAATTGATGTCGTTGAGATTCCTTTCTTGCAGCAGCATGCGCCGTAGCCACGTACACAGGATACGCGTAGGATACGCGCAACGCTTTCGAAAAGAATATGCGACACAGGTGGCTAACGGCGAGGTGTACGTTATGGCCGGTGAATTTACGGAAGATGCAAATACGAAAGGGGTGTCTCTTCCTTTTCTCTACCTTCTCTCTCTCTTTTTCTCTCTCTTCGTGTAGCTCTTCTTATCTTTGTCTCACATACTCGAGTCCCTTCTGCATTGTCTACGCGTTAACTTCGCGAATCGCAGGTCACTGAAGCGTATCTTACGTTCGAAGTAAATCAATGAACTCCCCGAGAATCTCCCAGTCGACATTTCAACGATACGGTAAAGAGACTTGATATGAGAAGATTATACTTACGAAATAATTCCATAATTTGGGTATATATGTATTTATTTGTTTACTTGTGGGAAAGCTCCGTTTAATAAGAAAATAAACGATTTCAGACCTTGAACTAAAATAACTTTAGCTTCTAAATAACATGGAGCAAACGTGAGAACAGTTTTATTAAGTAATCTAAATCCGAGGAATCGATTAAACATATCCTAAATTTCATCAGATTAACCGTTATAATCGATCGAGAAGTTTTGTCTACATTGAACTGATGTCGTCGCGTAAATACACACAGTCACGCGTGCGCTCGATACACGACCGTGTATCTTGATAACACGGATGTTGGTTATAATAACTGAAATAAGAATAATTTTATGAATTATTTATAAAGAATATTGAATAAAAAGAATAAAATATCACACAATATGTGCCAATATAAAGAAATTAACATTAAATATAACATTATTATGAAATGATCAGTCTTACTTATATTTTTCGTAACACTTCGGAAAGCGATTCATGCATAATTGCGGATTGTTATTATATCACTTCCTCAAGAATATTTATATTAGATAACATATGAGATACGAAATACGTACGGAGAAGAATAGAAGTAGATACTATCCATCCGTTCATTGGACGTATGGTTTGTTTTGCATTCTGACTGAATATATATGGTTGCGCGCGCATTGCGACCTCGGTTCGGCCTTATGGGCTTTACCCGGTCTACACTAAGCGCTAAGCCTTAAGAAAGTGACCAATCACAGTCGATTATTTTCCCCATATTCGACTGTGACCGATCAATTTCTTAAGGTTTAGAGCTTAAAATCTCATTGTAGACCTCGCTTTGTGCTTCCAACTGGCCGGACAGCCTATAAGTGTTAATTGATCCGGTCAGACGACGACAATGTGCATTCTCGCTCGCGTTACTTACTCGCCCGTCACCCGTGATACGTGCGATCCTCGTAACTCAATCCGCGAAGCGCAAATTGCCGGATCGGTAGCCGAGAAATCGGGTTTGCCCGGAGTAATTAGCAGCACGTATAACGCTGGTATACGGCTTAATGGCTCGATTAACCGCGCGCCACTGATAAGGCGCGTGCGCGAGGCACGTGTTGATCACGACGATTAAGTGCGAGTTTCCGATCATCAGAGAGAGGGGGGGAGAGAGAGAGAGAGAGAGAAGTGGGAATTATTATTACGTGGCGTCTCCCAACGAGAATAGCCGGTTTGCACTAAGTCTTGGTCACCTAAGTCTCGGTCTAAGAATTTAAGGTGTAAGATTTGAGAAATCGACCAATCGTAATCGGTTTTTTTTTTCTATAATTCGACTGTGATTGATCAATTTCTTAAGGCTTAAAGCTCAAAGCATCTATTTAGACCGGGACACAAGCGGAGTCTACAATGAGAATTTAAGGCGCAGGATTTAAGAAACTGACCAATCGGTTTTTCTTCTATAATTCGACTGTGACTGATCAATTTCTTAAGGCTTGGAGCTTAAAGCATTTATTGAAGATCGGGACTAAAGCAGGATCTACAATGAGAATTTAAGCTCTAAGCCTTAAAAAATTGACCAATCACCATTAATTATTCTTCTATAATTCGATGTGATTGGTCAATTTCTCAAAACTTAGAGCTTAAATTCTCATTATAGACCGGAATTAATACGTTCGCCGGATCCTGGCTGGTTATCCTCTCCTCACGCTTTCGTTACCCTCGCGATTCCTCGCGACCTGCAAAAAGAAACATGTTTGTTTCACTTCCGCTCTCTCTCTCTCTCTCTCTCTCTCTTTTCTTCCATTCAAAGCCCAGGAGAATCGAAGGAGGACACGCCTGCCCGCCTGTGAGCATGCGGCCTCCGTTTTTCCGCGTTTCTCTCCTCTCGTTTCCAGCCTCTCTCTTCCTTTTTTTCCCTCTTCTTCCCCTGACCATCCATCTGTCCGGCTGCCGATGTCGTTCCTTGGCAATGGCCTGTCGATTTAATGGGCCGTAAGGGAACGCCGGCGCTGTATAAAGCGGCCGGCACGACGCGCGGAATCGATGATGCCGTTGCACGGCCGCTGCAAGTTACCGCCGCCGCGAATTCGCCGTTTTATTCGACGGAGCCCCTTCTTCTCCCCTTCCTCGTCCTTCTCTCCTTCATCTCTTCTCGTCGCGTCCTGTTTCGTCTCTCTTCGTTTATCTTCTCTTCTCTCCCAGTCTTTTCGTTTTCTTCCGTACGAGAGGTTTATTCATCAAACGGTGGCGCAACAAAATTGCCGGATCGCACCGATCACAATTGATTCAACCTTCCCCGGTAATGACGAACGGTTTCTTTCGCCCATTGTCGCGAGGATCCCGTCGGTTCGAACGCGCAAATTCCCGCGGATCATCCGCGGCGATTTGCGCGCGTTTCTTTCGCGCTGGGAGTCCCTTTCTTTAAGATGGACTTGCGAGAGAGAGAGAGAGGGAATGAATAAATGAATAATCTATCCCTATAAGGGCGTAATAATATTTAATATCACTCTGTTTAAACCGACCTTTCACACACATAGACTGAATCTTCCGCTTTGAATCGTCGAATGGATATCTTCCAATCAGGAAGGAATCAAACAGGTTAATAAGAGTTAACGCCAGTTGCGAGCGTCAAGTAACGAATCAATTTCAGTCGAGCGTTGATTTCTCGAAGAATACTCGAATGAATATTTCCTTTCGACATTGAGAAGTGAATCCGATATATTCCGTGGGAACAAGCTCGCTTTAACCGATTGCGACATTTATTTATATAGATTAAAATTCCACTCTCTCTCATAAAGCTCAATGAAACACTCTTGTGATTCTGAATGGCAGTGAGAGTTTTCGTTCGTCTCGAGAGCTTTCACTAGGAAGAAATTTGGAGGACGCGTAAAACATCAGTCCTGTTTAGAAGATCGGTCGTGCACGTACACTCTTCGAGATTGGTTGTCAATTGTTTGAGGCTTACAATTATCCTTCTCGCATTTACTCGTGCTGTACGAACGACGACGATCCATGCGGAGAGATTCGCGTGAGCGTCGTGTTTGCGGAAATGACCGTTCGTGAGCGATGAAATCCCGCAACTATTTACGAGAGAGAGAGAAAGAGAGAGAGAGAGAGAGAAAGAGAGAGAGAAGGAAGTCGCTGTAGCCGACGAGACACGCTGGAAACATCGGAGAATAATTTACAACGCGCTCGCCGACTCGCCGGTAATCGACGCGGTAATTGGCCTCGCGTGCGCTTTCGGAAAATATTATTACGGTATATGTTGATTCAGGGGGGGTTGTTCTTACGTGGAGGCGCAATAAGCGGCGATAATAGGCGGACAGCTCGGGCTCCGACGAGATCGGGAAACCTCCCGTGCGAAGTCGCGATTAAGTCAAATCGTTGAGAGTAACGGCACATATATACACATTTAAGAGAGAGAGAGAGAGAGAGAGGGTGCCCGCACCGAAAGAGCTGCACTGAGGAGTCAGCAATGCACCAGCAACGCCTTCCGATCGGTACTTTACATTTCAATTTCCTATACCGGAAATGTCGCGCGATTAATGTTACTCGTGCATCGCCGAGTTATCAGACTTGCCTGCGGATGACGCGTGTTAACCCGCCATGCGAGTCACCGCGACGATGGGTTTCTGCTTGCGAGGTAGAAAAAGGAGAGAGTAGAGTAGAATAGATTTCGCTCCGAGGTGAACCCCTTAAGCGATGAGTACATAATTAACCCTTAGAAACACGGTGGGAAGTATACCTCCCACCTTTCTTCTCTCGGATTTTTGTCGATAGAATTGTTGTGATGGAATTTTCATTGCTGTATTTGGACGGTTCTTTTTTTCTAGTATATCTTAGGGATAGATGAATGTGAAAATGATCGTCAAAATACGCATTTTGTTAACTGCAAAAACGTAATAAATGATCAAGTTCTAAATGTTTGCAAATGCAAATATCTACAATCCTACAAGTGTGCTAGAGATTTAGCGCATGAACTAACGAGATCGGGATAAAGTCAATTATGATATGAAATTATTAGTGTGTAAATAACAGTGTCCAGATAACAAATATTACGGTGTGTAAAAATATAAGATATAACTTGCGAATACATAAGATGTTAAATGTAAGCTAATAATGCTTAATTTTCATTTGTAATCATATGCATATCATAATGATATTGTAATGATATTAAACGTAACCTGAAGACGTAATACATATGCTAAGAATATTGTTTTCTTCGATTATATAATATTTATAGCTTTTGGCTATCCGATAGATATATTTTGAGCTTAAAGGCAGAAGGCGAAATAATATTAATAAGCTCCTCAGGCAGCGAGTTGCAGGAGAAAGAGGAATAGAAAGAGAGAGAGAGAGGGAGAGGGGGGAGGGGACGCGAATTATTGATTGAAAATAAACAAACGCGAGGTGTACAATCTTGAAAGCTGCCTCGGGCGATAAACTCCGTAACGATAGTCTCTCCGGTTCGCTTTCTTTTATTTCACGTTTGCGAGAACGAGTTTTGTCGATTCCGCGCGCGCACAGCGAACAGCGGGATCTATTCCCGTTGGCCGAAAAAGGAAGGACTTACTGTATATAAGTATGAATTATAGATGTGGTTCAAGGTGATGCAGGTCTAAGCAGACGGTGGATTCGGTGCATTGAGATTTATGGGACGGTCACGTCCGCCCGTTTTTTTCTCGCCGGGAGTCGTATTTTAGACACGAATCGAACACGCTAAATACGCCCTTCCGACTCTCAATTTGTACTGCGCAATGCCGGTGTAAGAAAATCGGAAGTTAGAATCGAAAGGGCATACGTATCTACTTTTACCAAACTCCATTTAATCTAACAATTTCATGTAACTTCCACCGAACCACTTATTAATCCAATCGACGATTTAAAATTTCTGCCGATCAACATATTATCTGCTGTATTTTGTATAATTTAGATAGAAGTTATCAACTTCCCGTTTGCTGTTGAACAACAAGTTATAGAGCTGGAAATTGTTGGTGATTCTTATTGTTGTTCATCGATTAGTTTCACGTCAGTTTGGTGAAAGTTACCCTTAGCGCGCGCTGAGTATCCCAAGTGGGATTTGGCGCGGATAAACGAGCGAGAGGGCAAGTATAAACTGGAAAAAAGACTGGTAATATTTACTAAATGCATTTAGTTAGAGATTTCGACGGAATATTTGCTGAATGTTGTGAAATTTGATATTAATTACCAAGTATTTAGTTGGCCTGCATGTATGAACGACTTTTATTCAGAGTTGAATCGACTGAATAAAATAGTAATTACTACCGTATATTTAATATCTGTTATTAAATGTTTGGTGATGATTATTATTAGATATTTGGTAAGTATTACAAAATCATTTACTTCCATTTTACGAAATATTTAATAATTATCAATAAATATTTATACTCCACTCTCCCACTCTCTCTCTCTCTCTCTTTCCCTCTCTCTCTCTCTCTCTCTCACTTATCTTCTTTCTCTCTTTTTTTACTCATTCACTCTTTATTTTCTTTCTCTTTCTCCATACAAAGGCATATTATAAACACGAGATATAAAGACATGACGAGAGCTTGCAAAACTTGTCGGATTCTGTCCGATCACTGTAGTGAAACCACTACGAGGCCGAAACTACGGAGGATTTCTTCACATATGAAGTGAAAAAAGTACGTCAAAATGAAGTAGGAATATCAAGTTATCTTAAGATAATTTACGTAGAAGAATAAAATTTTTTCGGTAAAATGGTAACAATTACCTAAAACAATTTTCCTTACAAACTATATGTTTATTAATAGTCACCAAATATATCTCATTTTCCGTTATCAAGATTTCGTATTAATTACCAAAATTTAGTTTAGTAATCTAAATGTACAGTTCAAGCGACTGAATCTCGTTCCTTAAAACTGTATATTTACTTCATCAAATCAAATTATCTCGTAACTGTTTCGCCGAACGTCTGGCTCGCAGTATCTCATCGAATTATTTTGTTAACAGTTGCTAAATTTTGTTGTATATTACCAAATCCTTTCAGTATGCGAATGTAGCAGCACGCATTCGTGTTTCGTGTGCATATAGAGTCTCGGTACAAGGCGAATCGATAAAAACGTGCTTCGTTCGTCGCGTCGACGAACCGGATTGATCTCGAAGATGCGAACGTAACCCGTCGCTCGTGACGTATTTTTTTCCGCACGCGCATTCGTTCCACTGCATATCCGATGTATCAACGTGCGATGTACGAGGATTTAGCGCGTGCACGACGACGAGATAAGAATCGCTTTATATCAATTTAGCGATTGCCTTCATCCGACGACTTGCAAGCACTCCGTATTAGTAATCGTGCCTTCCATCGAACTGTGTGGGCACGATTATTCTCGGATAAAGCGGCGGCACGCAATCTTCTCATTATGACGATATTAAGAGACGGGCAACATTATTAACGACACCGTTCTTTAAAAGTCACTTTCCCAACTTTTCTTTTAATATTTATACAGGGTATCCCAAGCTAATCCTCAGTTCCCGTGGTGTGCAAGTAGAACCGGTGAAATTCTTTAATTAATAACTCGACAATTTGCGTGTTATTTGCAAAATGGTGAACAACTTTTTCGTTCCGAATAGTCCGATCCACAAGTACGTGACAACTATTGTATCTAACGGCGAGTTCGAGGTTCAAAGGTCAAAGTTCGATATACTGATGCCTGTCGTTGGGTGCAACAATTGTTATATATTTGCAGATTAGGCCACTCTGAACAGAATAAGTTCTTTATCATTTTGCAAATGACACGCAAATTTTTGAGTTATTGATTAAAGAGGCCTGCATACAAAACCTGATAACGTAAAGAAGAATCGAGTACGGTTGACATCGCGTGTACATTGCATCGCGCTTGTGTGCACAGCACGTGTGGTGTTCGCGTGAACCCGACCACCCCGGAATGCACAATCTGTCCAGAGGCATAACTGCTTATTACACGAGGCAAGTGTTCGCGAAACACAGCGGGTTTGCGAGCACACACACACACACACACAATTGTTCCCCGACGAACGACGTCCTTTTGAAAAGCACTTTTCACACCTTTCCATACTCGGAGCCTGCATCTCTTGTCGGCTCGTCTTTCTCGAGAGAGAGAAAGAGGAAAAAGAACGAGAGAGACGGGTCGTTTATCGTCTCACGTTCCAGCTTGGGTAAACTCCAAGTTGGGACTCCAAGTCGCGCGAACAAACGTAGCCGAACTCTGCCGCCCGTCGGTCCGACTCAAACGGGTTAACGCACTTTACACGTGCGTATTCACGTCCACGAAACACGCGAGACTTGACGAAGGTCAACGCGAGTTAAGGAGCAGGCAATAACAGAGGTAAGGAGAGAACGGGTGAGAGAGAGAGAGAGAGAGAAGGAGGAAGTTAAACCGTTCGATATCTGTAATCATTAGAACGAGTTAAATCGAGAGGTAGGTAAAACGGTCGGTTTCCGGTCGCCTCCTCTGCTATCGTCACAGCCGCCGCCGACGCCGCCGACGCCGCTCCTCGCCCGATCGGACGATCATGAAGATTAATCTCCGATCGCGGCGAGACGCCAACATTGCTATTCCTTTTCATCTTTCATTCCCAGCCAGGCGTTCCCGTCTTTCCGTCTTCTCCACCGATACCTCGGCTACCCGAGCTGAGCTTTTCTCATGCATACCTGTGGACGCGCATGCACGTGCTCGCACGCCTCCGTTGGCTATCTTATTCGTCTTCTTCTTCTTCTTCGTCTTTACGCTTCTTTCAGAGCAGTTCTCTTCTCTCCTCAAGCTAATCCGAACTCTCTCTCTCTCTCTCTCGCTCGCTCGCTCGCTCGCTCGCTCTCTCTCTTCCGCGTTCTTCTCAGCCTAAGCTGTGCGCTCGCACGCACGCAGCTTTTCTACACAGACACGCACACAGCGACGCACGTTGCTATTGTTTCTCACGAGCCTATAAATGTTTTTGCAGCGTGTCCGAACACAGGACGACCGCGCGGGTAAAAAATAGAAGAAGAAAGCGATATCCCATAATTCCAATTTCTATCCTTCATCCTTCGTCTTACTCCTCGTTCTCCGCGCTGTTGTGGCCGGTTGTGGTATTTATCCTGCGATGACGGAGAACCGCACGATTACACTGTTATATTAGCGTCGTCAAGAGAGCCGATTAGTCGATTAAAGGCAGTACAATGGCGCCTGTCCGTCTCGAAGCTCGCGAAAGGCAAGTTTCGCACTCGGCTTTTCTGCCGTCTTAATTGAAGATCGCGAATGAATAAATTTGCAAATCACGGCCTTGAAGCACTTATTCACGCCACCGCATCCCGGTCAGCGAATTTATAGGTCGCGAAGGCGGCAATGACCTCCCCGAACCGGCGAACCGCGCCGTGGTTTCTGCGAAACAATGCGATTACACGTGAAATAGCGCGCCGCCCGTCACGCTACGAAGGACAGCCTGTTTTCCATAGCAGAACGAAGATCAGTTAAGAGGGATCCGAATCCGGGGTTTATGCAAATGTTCCGAGCACAAACTACGAACGAGTCGAATTGATTGAAAGTCCAGTTAGATCAATTTCAGAAAACACAAAACCCTCTCGAGTCCGCTCGTTTCGGCCGACGGAAATGAACTGGGTAAATAGGATCGTCGAATGGAAATTCGTGAGGTTTTTTTGAGCGAAATTCGAAGACAAGGTTTAGGTACTTGTACGCACAGTTATTCAACGCACGTATGTGCCATTTTGTCCCGCTGTTTTTCGCTATCTTCGAGGAAGGCTCATGATTCCATTCTCTCATAACTTGGCGTCTTTTTGAGCAAACTGGCCTAGATGGTTTTTATAGGCTTTCAGGGAATTGAAGTTCTTCCCATTAAGAGAAGTTTGTAGGGACCGGAATACGTGGTAATCCGTTCGACTCGAATTTCGAGTAGTGTCGACCGATCTTTTTCCACCGTCTGTGCGTCGTTTACGAGGCCGGCACGTGGAGTGGCGACGGCAGGTAACCGCGTAACACGGCCGACATCTCATTTTTCCTTTTACTCGCAGCTTGTCGTCGGCGAATTCCTTCGGAAAGTCGCGCGGTGAAGCCAGAAAACATTTTACGAGCGCGTCCCCTCCCTCTTCTCCTTCTTCTCCTCCTCCCGGGGCAGATTTTTTCTGACGCGCTTCGTGAAACATTGTTGTACGCGTGTAAAGTGTGCGAGAACCCCCCTCCCGCCCCCTCTATTTCCCCCCTCCTCGCTCGCAAATTATCCCTGATTATATCGAATTAGAAAAAAGTGTCGTTCGAGCATCGCGTTGCGCGCTCAATCTTCCTCCTCGGCCTTCTCCTCGTCTCGTTCGTCCGTTCGTCTGTCCGTTCCACCAGCTTCTCCCCGGCCTGGCCGCGCGTCGCGTCTCTAGTTGTGAATGACCACGTCAAGTACCTTGCTGGATGGAGGAATAATTTCACAACCGAGGGAGACGCTCGGCTGGCGTATTAATTTACGGCTATTGCGTGACGGACGTTCCAACTTCCAAGACCGATGAACATTCGCTCACCGGACATGCGAATAATTTCATTATTCCTCCGATACGCGGGGCCGCAATGTCGCGTGCGCGATTCCGCATCACTGTTCGGAAGGGTATCTAGATACAATTATCTGAATAATCATCCAGATGAATAAATCGATCACCTTGATCTTTACCTAGATGGAAGAAGTACGAAATATATTGGTCTTAATCTTAGATAGAAGAACGTGTTATCTTATCTAAAAATTATCTGAAATAATGTTACGGACCCATATTTTGAAAATGAAGGAAATAATTCGGGCCTATGCGTTAAGTCCGTATCAAATTCGGAATCGGAGATTAGATTTCAACGAATCAACAAGTTGCGATTTTTTCTCCTTTGGTCTGTGCTTTTTAGCTGCACTGCTGAACTGGTGCAACTAAAAAGAATAGACCATTTGCTTCAATTGATCAATCTACTTTAAGCTCGTATCAAAGTTAGCAATCAATGATTATCGGTCCTTTTTCTTAGATCCTTAAATTTAAAGCGATTACGTTGACGAATTACTCAACCTTTGTGCAATTTTATGATCTGCGTAATTTTTCTTGCACATTTTTATAAACTCTCCCATGAAAACAATATCATGTAAGAAATTATCTAGATAAGTACCGCTGCTTATATTATCCTCCATCTACATCAATCGAAAGCAAAATGATCATCATCTCATCTAAGATGAATTTTTCGGATTTTCATCTCATCTGAAACTAGATGAATCCGAAGTCATCTAAGCATCGCCACGCGTCTCGTGCGTCTTTATCGCGCGCAAATTAATTTTTCCAGGCGCGCGGACAACCGCGAAATCGTCCGCTCTCATCGCCTCGACAACGCGAGCGTTTCGTCATCGACAGAGCGCAGAAAGACGCTTGATGCTTGACGCTTGATTTTTTTCCTCTATTTGCTTCGTGCTTCAAAATGACGTTTCATATCGCGGAGCTTTACATCTAACGTGAGAGCTGTCATTGAGAACGTCGTTGACTTTATCATTGCGAGAACGCGAGGAGGAGAGACGCGAGGAATAACGAACGAGGACCGCTCCTCGTGGAGCGCGGAGAGTAATTAAGTCGAGAGGGTTGATTTATCGCGCGATCCCCGCCACCAACGTGCGCGATACGCGCCTCAGATTCGCGCGCGGCAGCGAACTTGCGGCGCCCATCCATCGTCCGGGCGTTTTTACTTTGACTTCCTTGGCTCGTAAAATTTCCAGCCGCCTCGTTCGCGAAGAGCCGCTTCATTGTCGTCGTCCTTGCCCTCGTCGTCCGCACAGTTACACACAGAAAATATGCACTGCGTTCAAGTATAAATGTTATTTGTTTCAAGTATTTAATTAGTTTATATATCCGCAGGCATATCATAGGTTCTTCATCGAATTCACTCAAAATATATTCTGAATTTTAATAGCATTTCACAATCAAGAGTACTGAAATTAAAATGTCAGAACTAAAACTTCCGTTTAATTGTTCAAATTAACCAAATTAAACTTTTCTCCGATAAATTTTACGATATTCTCTTCTCTTTCAAATTTTATAACAAATCTAGTTGCTAATTTTGAAAGTGGCTTAACTCCATTTGTGGTAAGAAAACACATATTATACACTTAATAATTGCTATTATTTTAACAGGAATTGTAAATTTAACTATCTTAGATATATTTAAGCAGTGTGACACATTGGTATCCTATACGTATATATTTAATTTTATTGAAACGCAAACTCTTAAATGTCTCAATTTAAATATAAATAGATTCAGGTCACTTTCAAAATAAACGGCTTATTTTATTACTAGATTTTCATATGTATCGTAATTGTATACATAAAAATGTATTTATTAGTATTTCCCTTCCAAAACCGAAGTTTGTTGATTCGCTGAAATTTAATCTCCAACTCCTAGTCTAGATCGTAACATTATTTCGGATAATTTTCACATGAGATAACATGTTTTTTTCAATCTAAGACACAGATAAATATATTTTGTATTTCTTCCATTTAAATAAAGATAAAGATGATTGATTTATTCATCCGACGATTATTTCGATAATTTCACGTAGATACCGGCAGACACTGATTACGTACGGGAGATATCGTCGTCGTTATTTCCACACTCTCACCGCGAAATTCTCGTGTCCCGGGTGGACTTTTTCGGCGCGCGTTCTCAGGTTTACGAGTGGCCAGGTGGCTGAGAAGAGCCGGCGGGCGTTCCTTTCTTCAAATTCCTCACATCGGGGCCGGCGCTCTTCTCTTCGGGGTCACGGCTGGACGGCTTCTTCCTCCGCGTCGGTTCCGCGTCGCGGCTGCCGGTGTGATGAATCGTTCTTTAAGTCGGCGTAACTCAGCCTCTTCTTCATCTGGATCTCGAGCGGGACGCTCGCGCCGAGCGTTTACGAGCGCGCGTCGGTCGGAATCTAACACGCGCGCGCGCGTCTTCCTAATCAGCCGCGCGCGTTCTCGTAACGCGCGTCTTCGGCTACCTTCCACTTGAAAGATCACCCAATTATCAACGTATTCATCAGCGTGTATGCCAGACGATACGCTTAACGATGTATCAATGTTGCGATGATCGAAATCGTCGTACGAGGGCCTCCTCATTCAATTTCTCGGAATGGAATCTCGCTGAAAAAGGAATGAAAGGTTGCGTTATTTTCCACTCGAGGTGACAGTGAAAATATTGCCGCTCGAAACCGCAAGAATGAACGTCTCGCTTAACTCTTGGAAGCCCAGCGGGAAGCATGCTTCCCACCTTTCTTCTTTCAGATTTTTGCCGAACAATTTTTCATTGCTATATTTGGACTGTTTTCTTTTCTCCTTTTATTTTTCTATCATTTTAACCCTTAAATGCATGAAATTTTTTTTATTACTGAATTATTATTTTTTTTTAGATTCATAGGTAGTCCGAGAAAATGAGAAAAATATTGATAAAAAACCTGAGGCATATGTTGAGCATTGCCTTTGTGCCTCTTTGGATTGTATATTTCGTTCTAAGGAAGAATTTGGTATTCCACGTTTAGGTGTGCCTTTGTTCTCGACAAAGAGGAAAAATAAATATGTTGCAAATTTACAACACTATGCATTTAAGGGTTAAGAATAGGTGAATGTAAAAACATCGTCGAAATACACATTTTGTTAACTGCAAAAGTGTTATAAATAACGGCATTAAGGAAAATATCTGTTTTTTTTTCAGAGAAAATATATTTTCTGGCGACTTTTCCAAAATTTAGGTGTGAAAATTTACCTATAGGGTTTTTCGAGGTCGCCGATTGTGAGTCTGATGTCAGAATTGGGGGATTTTCGGAATCGAAGATGGTGGTCCAACATGACCATCTTAGATTTAAGGAATATTTCCAATTTTACCTCGCGATCAGCGGCCCCGGGAACCCCCGTGTACCAATGTTGAGGAAAAACAAGCGGGAGGGAAAATGTGCTTCCAAAGGTGTTAAAGCCAGCGATGATTTTTGTTTTAGATTATGTCTACTGGGTGGCTTAATGTTGGTCGTTTCGGGCGGCTTCACCGCGGCGGCCACCTCCGAGGCGATATCCCCCGACTTCGAGACGGTCCGCACGAGCAACGCGGCGGTGTTGAACCGGCTCGGGCTGTCACCTCTCGAAATACCGGACGGGCATCACAAGAAGCGGCTGGCCGGTCCGGAGCCACCTGGGTTCAGCTCGCAGACGCGCATCCATCAGCCCTACAGCCGTCGGCACGACCGTCACCGGGACAGTCACGTTTACATCGTGAAACTGCCGGCTAGCCCGCCTTACTACACCATCACGAAGCCGCACAAAGCGTCCGTCAGAGACGACGAGATAACGAGGACCGCCGGCGGTCTGACGTTGCGCGAGTTTTTAGGCTTCCACGGGAACGGTAAACCGGCTAAGATCTACCATTGGAACCTGCCGGTGGTGAAGAAGATAACGGAGAAGAAGCGGCTGCAGAATCAGATGAGGATCGATCAGGCCAGGAGGAAGTTCGAGGACATGAAGAAACGGCAACAACAGCCGCCGGTCACCGGCAAGACTCACGATCACCACGCCGACAGCAGGCCGCGGCAGAAGACGTCGCCGTCGGTGGCGAAGCACGTGAGGAACAACGACAAGAGGCTCCGCTATTCCGACGGTAACGAGGACGCGCTCGTCGAGAGGAACGACCTGGCCGACAAGACGTACAGGCTCGGCGATTCGAGCGTGCACAGGATCCGGCTGGGCGATCAGCCGCACGTGAGCTCGCCGACGAACACCTTCGCCCTGAAGGTGAAGAAGCATCGGAAGAAGGCCGCCACGTCGTATTACGCGCCGATCGCCACCAAGTCCGGCAGCATCCGCAAGAACTTCCCCGGAAACGGCAAGCCGAAGGCCTTCTACGTCATGGAGAAGAGCCGC
>NW_014554456.1:7110-39224 GCF_001313825.1 Dinoponera quadriceps | reverse complement strand
CCCCCCCCCCCCCCCCCCTCCGACCAGTCCGTCGACCGTAACTCTGCACAATCGGTGTGTATGTGTGTGCGTGTGTGATGTCTTGAGTGGCCCGCGAGCCTGTCAGCCTAAGTAGACGCCGTGCTACTTTGTTTGTACAGGTTTAGGGGCCACAGTTCGAGCAGCAACGATCAGAGAGAAAGAGAGGGAGAGAGAGAGAGAGAGAGAGAGGCGTAGAAGAAAATGGAAAAAGAAGGGAAAAGAAAGAGAGGGAAAGAGAGAGAAATAGAGACTTGCATACTTACCATACATATACATACATATATATATATATATATATAAATATATATTGCATATGGTCGTTTTTTATTCAAAGCTGCGCGCATCCTGCGAATTATTCCACTTCTGTTACGAATTGTACATCGTTATCCATTTCCATCGCGTAAACCCAGAGCGTGCAGATAAGTACGAATGTTACGAATGCAAATATAAATATAATCTCATCTAGCGTCGTGCAGTTCGCACGGTGTGATCACGTTCTTTCGCGCACGACCGTCGCGATTTTACGGCGTCGCCGACGGGAAATAAATAAGGTCCGCTTTCGGAATTTCGCGAGGAAAACCAAAGATGATATTCGTATTTGCATTGCTGAGTAACCGATTTTATGCTTGGTGAAACAGTAAGTGGATGAAGGGTTCGAGCGTTTATTAACTATTGCTTTTACAATTGCGCGTTACGTCTGTAGACGAAATGTTGTTTCATACGTTCTGTCCCCGTGAATTCTGAACTGTTGATTGAAAAAGTGCGATAATACCGAGCTTAATCTGTCCCCGAGTCGAGATTTCATTTCTGCATCAACCGCCTGCACGTTTCCCCGTCAAACCGGTGAGATCCGTGGAGAATCTCAGTGTACAGCATCGTGATTTGATGTTACAATATTTAGACGTCGTATTACCAAGGAATAAAGAAATATTTATTTACGAATTATTTAATATTGAATTATCTCGATGGAGTCCATCAACATTTAAGCTTCCTTGATTTTTAATTTCAACCAGCCATTTATTAATTATTTAACTTACCCGACCGCTGACGGGCTATTGCAATGAGATAATATTAAATAATCTAATAAAGGTCGGTAGCGAATAAATAAAGATTAATAATGACCAATGAAGATTAATAGAGATTATTAAAAGTTAAAGATGAGTAGAGCTTAACGGTAAATAAAATCACAAATTTTCTTCCTCTAAAATCTCCTTACCGTCACTTTTTTTCATTTTCATTAGAAATTTTGATAGGACTTGGAGACTCCAAAGTTGAAAAAGAAGGACTTTGAGACGAGTTCAGTTTTTTATATTATTATTTATAACCAAAAATTCTGTTCTCTTTAAGGAAAAAGGCGTTTGGTTTGTACGTATTCATTGTCAGACAAATTCTAACTAACTTTTTCCGTTTACGATAACGTCTATAGTTTCGGGAAAACATCGATTGCGTTTTAGGAAACATCGGAAAAACTTGCTTCGGAACGATCGATCGATTATATACCTTGTCGGTGTGAAAGATCGATACATAAGTAAGGAAAGGTTAATGTAAACCGAAAATTTCGACTCGGGTCCGGTCGAAGTGTCTATCTCGTACGTTCCACGTAGACGTAATTCAAACTCAACGTGAATATCGATAAAACCACACACATACATTGTTATTACGATCGAGATTTGACGGAATCGAAACTATACTATTACGTTAATCACGATTAATTTTGCTTCTTCGATTTCCTTGTTAAATCACGATGATATTTGACTCATTATTTCTCAGTATGACTCAATATTTATACACGTGACTCAGCTTTTTCATCCGTCTGTCCCTTCACTCACGATAAGACTTAAACGATACTCTCGATTAATTAGAAGAAACATGTTAGGAAAAATGCTATATATTTCTACTTAGGTTACTGCGTAAGCGTTTTTTACACGACGATCTACAGAACACGAGAACTAAGCGCGTTTCCTCCGCGGTAGAGATGGGCGATACAACTCGAATATATCGATACATCGTATCGATACGTATCGTGGAGGAAAATATCAATACATAGGACATATCGAGTATCTTTTATCGATACCATCAGCATCGATAATTTAATTGGATTAAAACATTAGATTAAAAGCAGGCTTGGGAAAGTTACCGTTGAAAAGTAACGGACACGTCGTTAGCAAGTTGTTAAAAAAAAGCAACATACACGATATCGGTGTTACAAGTAACGCGTTACTTCCCAACCCTGATTAAAAGTACCTATGTTGTATACGTTATATGAATGTAATTATACGAATGGCATGTATTTATAACAATGTTTAAATAATTATACTGACATTATTTTCTAAATGAAAAATACACATTTTAAATAAAACTTTTCTATTTATAAAATAAATTATATTATTTTGTACATTATGAGACGCATAATAATAATAATTACTCTACCAAATGCCAATGTCGGTCACACCTTTAGAAGTAAACTGTTACCGAAATGTTTGCGAAACGTCGAGAACAAATCTACGAATGACGGGGCGTTAATTGGGAATGCTAAATTAAATATTCAATATTTATAAATGCTTTAATCGTTGAGATCGAGGGATTATAATTCTAATAATTTTAGGTTATCGCTCATTAACCTATGTCACTCTTCAGTCATTATTTTACTTGCTTTAGAAAATACACTTTCGGATGGAATTGAAGTCACAATTAATTACTAATATTTAATTGCTAAGGTTTTTCGATGAGTTATCGAGCGACAGTCAAATTGAAAAATTAATCACCATCGATATATTGTATCGATACGTATCGTGGATAAACATATCAATATACAAAATGTATCGAGTATCTTTGGTCGATACCATCAGTATCGATAGTTGAATTGTATTAAAACATTAGATTAAAAACAGGGTTGGAAAGTTCCCCTGAAAAATAACAAGTCGTTAGCAAATCGTTAAAAAAAGGCAACTGAGCGGTCAACATAGACATATCGAAGTTCAATATTCCAGGGTCGCATATCAATACGTGAAAATATCGACTATAAAATATTCGATACGAAATATTGATATTTTGGCATTAAAATATCGATATTCGAAATATCGATACAGTATCGCCCATCTCTTCTTCGCGGAATTTGATCTTGAACAAAGAAAAAGGAAATCTCGGAGGNCCCCCCCCCCCCCCCGGGGCGAATCCGAGATTAAGCTTCAAGATCTGATGGTCGCGATTGGATTTCTTTCAGTCGCCGAATGTTATTTCTTGCCACGGTCGGATGAGAATCGTGTCGCGATCCCTCACGATCGAGTCCTCTGTCGCTTAGTTTTTTACAACGCTGTATAAAATATTTTTATAAATACGCAACGGACGCCCCTATACTATATTTTCTACGCGCATTGCCGTCGCGCTCGCACGCTATCACGTATACGGCGCGTACGATTCGGAATTCGGTCGATCGCTCGTCTGAGCCTGATCGATGTAACGTGACGTAACGCATGATTACGTGGCCAAACCTTTTCGAAGACTGGACAATACACACGTTCTTACGTAACATGCAGTGTTTGCTTCAGATGATTTCAGATTCATCTAGATGAAGATGAGATGAAAATTCGAAAAATTCATCTTAGATACGTAAATAATTATGTTTTTGCTTTATCTACGTGAAAGATAATAAATGTAGCGCTACTTATCTAGATACTTTTTGAGATGACACTGTTTTCATGAGAGATTTTATAGAAATTTATAATAAAAATCACGCAGATCATAAAATTGCACAACGGTTAAGTAATTCGTCAACGTGTTCACTCTAAATTTAAGGATCTAACAAAAAAGACTAATAATCATTTACAACTCACCCACAATTAACGATTTGATATAAGCTTACAATGAATTCAATTGAAAGCCAGAAGCCGGAACAAATGGTCTGTTTTTTTTAGTTGCACCGATTTGATGCAATAAGTCAGAGTGAGACAAATATATTTTGTCTCGCTCTAATTTATTGCGCCATTTCAGTAGTGCAGCTAAAAAGAACAGACTAGAAGAAACAAAACCGAAATTTGTTGATTCGTTGAAATCTAATCTTCAATTCCTAGTCTGATACGGGCTTAACGCATAGGTCCATATTATTTCATTAATTTCATCGAAAAACGAGTTCATAATATTGATCATAATATCAGATAATTGTTAGATGAGATAACATGTTTTTTCATGTTTCAGATAATTGTTAGATGAGATAACATGTTTTTTAATCT
Source organism: Dinoponera quadriceps (assembly GCF_001313825.1). Classification (NCBI taxonomy): domain Eukaryota; kingdom Metazoa; phylum Arthropoda; class Insecta; order Hymenoptera; family Formicidae; genus Dinoponera; species Dinoponera quadriceps. The sequence continues at coordinate 34,974 of NW_014554456.1, read as the reverse complement.
AAGATGAAGATAAATATATTTTGTACTTTTTCCATCTAGGCAAAGATAAAGATGATCTATTTATTCATCTGGATGATTATTTCGATAATTTTATCTCGATACCCGGCGAACACTGATATGTGAATTTTATCTTCCTCTCGTACATGCGAGAATCTCGATACGACGAGAGCGAAAGGAGGGGAAAGGAAGACAGGAAGAGTCTTTCGTCTTTTCGTCAAATATGTCTCCTCCACATTCGCACGTGCAGAGTGCGGCGCTAGAATCCGGACACGAAAAAGTTTTATCAAAAAACTTTCAAAAATTTACTTAAATTTATTAAGCCGTTTGTTTAAGTCAATATTAAATATACAAAAAAATACTTTCGCACACATGTCGAGAGGTTCATTCGTAGTCCTCCTACTCAACGTAACCTCCCTGCGCCGCTATTACCCCGCTCGATTCGATCCTTGAAGCGCTCGTACGCCGCCCTTAATTGTGCACAGTTCACAGCCGCAAACCCTGCCTCAGTGGTGGCCCGAAGGGAAGCCGCATTGGGGTGTCGCGACTCATTGGCAACCCTTTCAGCAACGCTTTACACATAATAATCTAGGCGACTCAAGTCAGGACTATTAGGAAGCCAGACCTTAATAAGTCCTTAGACCAAAAGAGCTCGACGTGGTCCGAGAGTCAATTTTGCACCAAATGACTGGTGTGAGTGCCATCTTGTTGAATGATGTACGGCCTTTCCGAGGCCGTAGTCTCCATCCAGGGCTTCATCACATTGTGTTTAGGATGTCTACATAAGCTTCTTTTGCCATCATTTGACCCTTCTCAAAGAAGTAATGACGTCTCTGCCGCGTATGAATCTTTCTTGCTTAAACGTCAACGTAATCGCTCTAAATTTAAGGATCTAACAAAAAAGACCAATAATCATTGACAACTCACCCACAATTGACGATTTGACACAAGCTTACAGTGGATTCATCAATTGAAAGCCGGAAGCCGGAACAAACGGTCTGTTATTTTTAGTTGCATTGAGTTAATGCAATAAGTTAAAGTGAGACAAATCAGAATCCCACGCCAAAACCAGAACCATCGGTGTCCGCGTCCGGCTCGTGTTTCGGCGACTGAGTCTGCTAATAGACAATGCGAGCGGATTGGCGAGCAGAAACCGCTCGGAGCCTGCCGTCAAATTGCTCTCAGTAAAATAGCTACTCGGTTTTTCCCACCAATCCGTCGACAGATCGCTACAGGCTCTGCTCGGTTTATGCGAATCTGCTCTCGCATTGCCTGTCAACAGGCTCCGTCGCATTTCTGTGACAGCAGTTTGGCAACGCAATGCGACAGAACCTCTGTTAGATTCGTTGCCTCTCTGCCATCGAAAATTCGTAGCTCTGCTCGAAATCTGTTGCGCACAGGTTTGGCTATTCGCGCGAATTTCAAATTGAATTTCGTCCGGATTCTTCTAACGCCGCATCCTGTGCATCGTGTGTGCGCATATATAAGAGCGCTCGACTGTAATGAGGCATTCAATGTGTATAACGAATAAAAATATTTATAGTACTTCGTACTATTTGATAACGTCGAGTATTTCTCGAGTACACACTTTCTGTGCCACCTGTCCCACACGTAAGTTTCACGAGCGAATTTGCCCACGAGCGACGTCGTCAGCGTCAATAATTTCGGTAGGTGTTCGCGATAGGCAGCTCCGATTGATTTGACCTTGACGCATGTTGTCACAAGGAAATGAGTAATAATCAAAAGGTTGTTGTTAAGTGTCGCTCATTGCTCACTAAAAAGTTATCAACGAAAGAAGTTTGGAAAAAGTGCGAATTAGAATTGTCCATTGTGTGTGTAAATGCTTCATATACTGCGTGACCCCGACGTAAATGGTAGAAATCGTCCTCCTGAATGACTTTCCGAAGGTTTCATCCACTGTTCATTGAAAAGATATTAACAGAAGAACAGAAATACGTTACACGCGTCCACCCGCATCGGCTGGTGCGTGAAAAGCTTTCCGCTCGGATCACCAATTAGAAAATTTTATATTAAATTAGCCAATCACCCATGCGAGCTATCGGAGCCTGCCCGTTTATGAACAGAATTTCTAATTAGTGCCCCAGCGAGGGAAGACTTTTAAAACGATTTTCTGCCGGCGCTGCAACATCACGAAAGCTCATCGAAATCGTAGTTTTTTGCTTCTTTGCTCGCTATTTTTCGCAAAATTGTCACGTGACAGGCAAATTTAGATAACGGATTCGTGTTCAGCGAACAGAAATACGTCGAAAAGGATCATTCACGTTCGTGTTACAAAATAGTGTGTGTTGGACAGTGCCAATCAGTCAGTAACGAAGATAACGATTAATAACGAGCTGGAAAATTGCTTGATTTGTTGCAATTTCGGTCCGCCATATTGGACTACCATCTCTGATTTTGAAAATCTTCCAATTCTGACATCATATTTATAATCGGCGCCCTCAAAAAACTCTACGCATAAGTTTTAACACTTAAATTTTGAAAAAGTCGCTGGAAAATATATTTTCTCTGAAAACTACAGATTTACTTTAATTTCGTTATTTATAACATTTTTGCAGTTAACAAAATGTGTATTTCGACGATTTCTTTACATTCACCTATCCCTAAGATACTAGAAAAATAAAAAGAAAAAAACAGTCCAAGTGTAGGAATGAAATTTTCATCGACAAAAATCTGAAAGGAAATCTGAAAGAAATTAGGTGGAAAGTATATTTTCCATCGTGCTTTTAAGGGTTGACGATGTTATGCGTGATTTACTGACACGTGACGTATGATATTTCGAAACCAGCCAGCCAGCGGATGTGAATGAGCTTTCGACTAATAATAAGATAGCGCTGAACAGATACGAAAAAAGGATAGGACCGTAACGAATCGGCTCGACTGTCTTTACGACCTTGCCCGACCACCATATCTGGATGAGAACCACTTCCGAGCCGTTACAGCGCATTTACTATAATATCTGCAAGCAACGGCCGATTCACTCGCCTCCGGGACCCGCATTTTTTGGTAATTGACCGTAATAAATTCGAAATCCTATGGAGGAGGATCCTTTTCCACCAATGGGCAATCGCGGTTATCCGGCCTTTCATGGTTTCACGTGTAACCCGAAGGCGTATCCTTACAGGACGATTACTGTGAATTACATTTCGCGAGTCTTCCACGCGCGAAAGAAAATCTGACAAGTTGTTCACGATTTTATATTAAACGTCTGGCCAAGAAAGGCGTCACTTCTCGTGGCCTCCTTTAAGTTCGCCAGTTCCTCTAAGACCGACATCACATTATGGATTGGGATTGAGATTGGATTGAAATCTGGCTGATTAAAGCAAGTTCAACTAAACTTGAACTTTTAAAGGTCTTAGATATAAGATCCGACAATGAGTACTGGCCTGAATACTGGAGAACCAGCTAACTTGAAACAGAAAAAATTCGACAACGGCGATGTAATACACAAACCCATTATCTAACGGGAAGACGATCCTGACTTCGTTCAATTTCTACTTAGGATTTACCGATAGTTTTCCACCTCGTCGCCGCATAATCTTTCTCGTCCAGCCGGTACTCATAATCTGGTCTCACATTTAAGACCGTTTTAACTCCTTGCCATACTTCGACGAGTCAGACTTAACGACGATTTCGGGCCAAACACGGGAATGTCACGAGTGAGACTCGCGGTGTCGGCTGATAGAAATAACGGCTGAAACGTAAACGATCGCGGCAGTAAGGAAAACCGCGCTGGAAGGAACTCGGAATCAGTTCGTCAGTTCTTACCATTACGTTACGAGAATTGGCAGCAAATTTGCATCAGAATCCCATATCGAAACCATAACCATCCGCGTCTCCGCATTCGGCTCGTGTTTCGATGGCGGAAAACTAAAAGGCAATCCGAGCAGATTGGCGAGCAGAAACCGCGCAGAACCTGCCGGCAAACTGCCTGCAGCTGGATATGCTCGGTTGTTTTACCACCAATCCGTCGTCAGATCGTTACGGGCTCCGGTTTCTGCCGCCAATCCGCTCTCGCATCGCCCGTCAGCGGACTCTGCCGCATTTCTGCCGCATTTCTGGCAGCAATTTGGCGACGCAGTGTGATAGAATAGAATCTGTGTTAGATTCTCGTCCAGCCGGTACTCATAATCTGGTCTCACATTTAAGACCGTTTTAACTCCTTGCCATACTTCGACGAAAGGTCTTATATTTCCGCCTTTCCGCCAGCGAAAATTCGTAGCAGGCTCAGATCGAAATCCGTTTGCACAGCTTTGGCCCGTTTGGGTCATCGGCTACCGGAAGCGTCCGAAGATGAACTTAAGACGGGCTTAAATATAAGATCCGGAAAAAAATGGACGAACCAGCCTAGGAGGAATGAAGCCTCCCAAATGGTAAAAATAGCCGGGTAGCTTTAAAAAAAATCGATGATACGAATATATCTTTCGAATCTCCTAATAATACAGATGATTTCGAATCATTACATCGGTCGGTCCACTGTCGTAAGAATAAAACAATCACCACCGATCCACTGAAACGTTACGAATTCACACGATGTTTGATTCGAACATTCGCTCTTACGATCCAAAGTAATGGATATTTTCTCAGTCGCTACGGGAACGTTATTGCGCATAAATGTTCGTTGTAGTTTTGAGTAAGATTATCCGCTTTGAGAAACTGGCGGGACAGACTTTCGAGATAAAATGATTCACCGCCAGCGAGTCGGATCGTTAAGACAAGACAACCGATGATTCAATTCGAAGGCAACAGACGTATCGCGCTTTTAAACGATGCGCGGCGAAGTTGAATTGCGAGATAACGCGATAGTGAATCCCCTTGCGTCTAATCTGGACGGCCGCATGCGTTTTTAACCGGACAGGATACAGCCCAGACAATCCGACCAAACTCACGACCCAAGTCAATATTTGCGTTACCAGGCGCGAGGGACAAAACGCACATGGGCTCCACTTCGCGGTAATGCCGTGGGGTGAAGGAACTTAAGAACAAGGTGCGATCTGGTCGTCGTTTTTACATGTATTTCACATATTTACAAATCCAAGGCAGTTACATCGCTACATCGGCCAAGAAATAAATATGTCCGCTAACATATAAAAGAACACACGAAAGAACAAAACAGCGGGTTTAAACAATTTCGTCTCTTACAATGCGAATTATTATTATTTAATTTACGCATTATATATATATATATATAAATATATGTAAATATATATAAATATATAAATAAATAAATAAATAAATAAATTTATCTATTTATTTCTTTATTTATTTATTCATTTATTTATATTTATATTGTTTTACGAGAAAGAATTTTATCATTTTGTGTATTATATATATATATATATGTAATACAAAATAATAATAATTTCCTCTCTCTTAAAATAACACTTGAGGCGACATCGGAACGAAACGATACTTTGAAGATGATTTTCGGCTATCGTAGGGGAGCGATCGAATTACAAATTCCTCCATTAAGTCGGTAAATGTGTTCTGAAACACTCGCGACGGATTAACAAATTTCAATAATCACGATCTCGATCTTGCGATCACGGCAAAGATGAATGCGACAACGCGTAACAGACGCGAATCATAAGTAGCGCGGCGCACGAATACGGCCCGAGACATTCGATATCGTCATCCGACGTTATCATTAAATCGCGGGTGGTCGTCGCGAGTTTTCCTTTCACCGTGGACGAGTTCACTCAGTCAACTTGTGGCAACGATGTAGACGAATCGATCGTCGTCGTCGTATTCTTGAAATGCCTTGAAGTGAGATTTGAAAATGAATGTAAATTTTACTTTGGAAAATAACACGAAAACCAAATCATTCGAATTCGAGTAATCTTTCCGTCATGTAGAGTAAATTTCCTGCTCCGAGTCATTGAGTGAACCATTTTCATTCGAAATTGAAGGGTGAGTCTGATGTACTTCACTTTGTTCCACGAACAAATTTACTTTAACTAATTGAAATATTCACGCAATACGCACAACAATTAGAGCAACACTTGACATTTTCTAAAAAAAAGAAAAACATAAGCAAATCTCGAGCAGCTGTAATTTCGTCAAAGGTTGTCGAAATCCAAATCTGAAAAGGGGGGTTTTAATGCTTGAAGTCTATTTTCGAACGATCTTTATTACTTTTTCGGTTCTCGTAATTTTGATAATTTTTACATACCGAAAACGACGAGCTGGACAAGATGGCAAACGTTCTCGTTGTTTTCAGACGTGTCACGAGCGCGAGGAAAAATCTCAATAACAATTGTTGGCGATTTCTACGTGAAAAATCGAAGTATATTTTAGAATTTACTCGTGGGACGAAAAATGTCTGTCATTCTCGGCTACCCCCGGATTGCTCTTCGCTTCGTCCCGCGTCTCGTCAGAAGCCGCGTCTCGCGTCCCCCCGTGTTCGCCCACCTGCTCTCTCACCTGATCGCGGATACGTGTGCAGCTAAAGGGTGTGAACTCGCGCGCACGGCTCAGTAGAACACCGTCCGATAATCGTCCTGATAATCGGCAGGTCTTACGGGCTGGTGCATTGCGGAGGAGCCATCCGGCCCGAGTAGGTACAGGCTGGTGGGCTTGCCGTTGAATTTATAGGGTCCCATGTCAAGGCTGTTGAGCGAACCGACGTCCGGCCGCTTGGAGGGCTTGAGATTCGCCTGCTGCCACTGATAAATCGAGGTCGGCTTGCCGTTGCTGACGAAGTCGGCCGACAGGCTGTCCAGTTTCGTGATCGGGCTGTCGACCGGTCTCTTGTCGGGCTTTTGCCGCCACTGGTAGACCGACGTAGGCTTGCCGTTGCTCACGAAGTCTATGGGCAGCTTGATGAAGGGATCAACGCTCTGAAGGGAAGCCGTCGGTTGAGCTGGTTGCTTCGTCGGCCTCGCATGGGATGCAGACAGGAGTAGCTGCTGGGGTAGCTGCGCCACCACCGGCACCAGCTGAGACTTCAGACCGTCGGTGGCGACGGTCGAATATTTGGGTGACTGAGAGATGTAGCCGAAGCCGGGCACGAAGATGTAAGGCGTCGCCGGTAGTCGAATGTAGATGATGTTGCTCTCTTGGTAGCTCCTCTTCGAGCCACCCGCCGGCCGCTCCACGATCGTCGGATTACCGTCGTCGTAGTCGATCTCGTACGTCGCCGGGTGCAGCAGAGGGTGGGGCATCCGGGGTATCGGAGAGTAGTCCACGAACACGGCCTTGCGCTTCCGTTCTTGCGTCGTCTTCCTCCTGCCGGTCTCCTGCGTCTCTGTGACGTCGGAGGCTTCTTCGGGACGGACGTCGGTCGTCGTGGGTCTCACAGGCTCGGAGAGAAGCGTCTTATCGAATTGATCTTCCATAGTTTTTCCCAGGTCCCTCGGATTCCCCGTGTCGACGTTGCCGCGCGTCTCCGTGGATATGAAAAGCGACTTTTCGCCGGCGGATCGACGGCCGTCGTCCGGCAGGGGAAACGCCGCAGCGGATCCGATTATCGGCACCAGCAGGATCAGCAACATCGTCGGATCTGCAAGGAGAGGCACGTGAGGAAACCGCGAAAACGCCGGGTCCTGCCTTCTCTTTACCGCCGATTTCGTTTAATTCATCAATCGAGCTTCCTTGAGCAAAATTTCTCTTGGAAAGTCTGGAAATGTTCAAAAAAACTGTCGTTCGGTACGTGTAATTATTAGGTACGTAAATTAATTCAGTGCTTCCGCTGGCAAAAATTCAGATTGATTTATCGATGAAAGATGTATAGCTTTAATTATAATTATCGAAATAATCCTCGCTATTACCGATGACTGTGCACTTTTCTATCGGGCGGCCGTCGAATTCTATCGCGATAGAAATTCGGTTTTGAATCAACGAAGTCATCGATAGATTTTCGAGCATCTTCCGGCGTTTGAGAATGCACGTCAGTTAACGCGGTTTTAACGAAAACCTCTATTTCTTTATTATACTATTTTGTTCTACTAAAACTTAATTTAAACAACTTTCGTCGGAAACATTTCTTCAATACGCGAGAAAAAAATTGACCTTCGTCCGAACTTGGCAGCGCTACCCATACAGCTCATACTGCCACCGCTTACAGAGTGCGCTTTTCGAAACTTTAAAACTTTTGTCCGAAACATTTTTTTCCTAAAACGCATTGTTTACGAAATATTCGAGCGTTTCCAGATTTTTGGAACCACCCAGCATGGAGAGATTATTATTGCCACCATTTTTTCGTCGAAGAGCGCGCTTATATAGCCATATTGCGAGTGATATTGTCCGCAAACCAAACTGGTGGCTCTGAGAAGCACTCTAGCGGCTTGTAGGAGCGACCGCAAAGAAGCCAGCTCGGACATCCTCGAGAGAGCTGCGCCTGGTGCGCGGTGACCCGACTGTCGCCTCGGTAGGCGTCCATCAGTTACGTTTAGAGACCCTACAATCACGAGACTTCACCATCTGATCGGCCCGCCATGTTTATGCTATTCCCACTAACTTTCAAACACATATATTATATTAATGTTAAATTGTAACACACGTTTCAAGGAAGCAAACGTTTCAAATTTAATAAATATTTTGTGACATTATAATTTTGTATTACGACACAAAATTATAATTATAGAAAGTGACATAGTTGTAAAATTAATATATGTATAATCACAAAATTGTGTCTTATGTAATAATATGTAATAATATTATATTTGTGTAATAATATTATATTTTGTACATAATTGTGACGATTTTATGTAAGTCAATTATAATAAATAAATAAAGTGAAGTAATATGAGACGAAACAAGAAGGAACAAGCAATTCTCTTTATCTACGATAGAAACAATTTCAATTTTATATTTCAGTCATGATTATTAAAAAAAAGTTAGTTTTACTTCAGAAAAATAGGAATTGTTCGTTGATTCGCAATTTTCGCAGCACATTTCTCGTAATCACAGAGCGCGACGTTATGCATTTTTTTGGAAAAATCCTCATAATATATCTTATTTTTTGAGGAGTTATTGCGAAACGGTGCAGAACATTCGTCCATTTTACATTCAGTAAAGCACAATTACTTGTATGCACGAAGTAAACACATTAGTCACGATATATCAATATGGTTTGTTCTTTTCAGCTACTCTAGTGCAGTAGTGCAGCTGAAAAGAGCAAACTATCGATTAGAGTGAGATAATGCATATTTCTTTCTTTTTCGTAGGATTTAGCATAAACATGGCGCGGACCAGCTTCGGATCCAGTCTTGCGTCGAATCCTTAACAGCACACCTCCAATATCTCAGAAGAAGATCCTTTCGGCATATTCCGGATTTCGGGGAATCTTATATATCTCTTTGGGAAATTTTTCTCGACAAATCGGTGGACACGCCAAAAGTCGAAGTCTCGATATTCAAGAATTTCCCAAACAAGGAAACAAAGGAAACGCCAGAGATTGTCCTCTCGGATCTCGCCGAATCTGAAATATATTGTAGCGTTATATCCCCGCTATTGCGTGGTAAAGTCATTCGATGCAACTCTCGGGAAATTATTATCAGCGAGAAAATTGACGTTGAAGTTTCAGGCGCATCTCATGCCGCGAGTTTTCAACATCTCTCGAGCTCAGCGGTGTGATCGATTGCGTAAAGAGCTTGGCTACTGTAACGAGAACGTTATATGTTGTATGCGAGTTCGAATCTTGATTTGTATAAGTGTTTTTTTAATTTGCATACACAGATTATCGTATAACATATTATTGATAAATTTATTCGTAATAATAGGTAATAATAATGATGCAAAACTGATGAATGGTCAATCTACTTATAATCGTGCCAATAATTAGGCCATATTTAAGGCCATATTTAAGGCTCCGGAGTAGTAGCCGCGGCCATATTGGATTCGTAGGCGAGAAATGACAGGTTGAGAAATATTGCCTGTCATTTGTGAATAAAAAGATATTTGGGTAAAACAACATTTGAGACTTGAAGACACTTGTGAAAATGGACTCTTCTCGTCCCTCCTGACAATCAACGAATAGCTGTAAAAGGTACGTGAATTAAGGCCCTATTCATGCAGGAAAACATACGATTTCACAGCTGTTGAAAGAAGTGAAAAATATCGCCCCTACGTAATAAAATTCCAGGCTAATCTTGGTATTCGTCCATTTTTACGGATTTCACAAGTGTGTCGCACAAGTCACACCTGCACAATTAAACAAATAATCATAAACTGGCACGCGGTACAAAATTTCAAGTACAGTCCAGCAAGCGCTACGAATGCTTCCAAGCGTTTCTCCTTCCTCTTATTTTCTCCTTTATTCGGACCCCACAACTAGACGAAGAAAGAAAAACGCTTCGAAGTATTCGTAACGTTCCCCAGACGCTGCTTTATTGCTTCATCTTTTAGTCGTTTTCAACAGTGTCGCGGATTGTCAACGCGGAATTCTTAGCCACTCCTTAAATCTATATGCAGGGTAAACGAATCAGCGAATCCTTCAACAAACTCATTTAATGCCGTGTAACGACCTCAAGCGTGTAAATGTATGCTCTTTATGCGGCGAAATATGTAATTTTTACACCGAGAAAGCAAATCGCATAAGTGTGTAATTCAGTGCGCATAAATGTACACTCGTTACGTACACTTGGATTTGCAGGCGAGATAAGAGCGACGCGCGCGTTTCACGGAGCGAGCGCGCGCGCGTCTGATAAATGCCCACGAATTATAATGTAGCCGGAATTATATGAAGTTGTTGCTTGTAAACGAACGGCTAATAGCACACAGCATGGGATACCATAACTCAGCATTTTATACGCGCCGAGATACCCCCGTCCCCTCTATGAGCCGAGCGCGCGTGTGCGCGCGGGGAGCGCCTCGGTATCTCCTTATTCGTATCGCAGTGGGTCATTACCATCGCGCGTCCGCTTAATCACGCTCGTCCCCTTTTTACCCTCCGGAAAAAAAGAATTATTTCTCGATTTCATACGCGTGGTTAGCAACTCTCTCTCCGATGCAAATCGCGCGCGCCTCGTCTCGCAAACGTGCGTTAACCAGCGTCGAGCGGCAAGCTAGAGACGGACGACGCAATCCGATTATATCGATACGTCGCATCGATACGCGTGGTGGGTGAAAGGTATCGATGGTGCAAAATGTATCGGATATCTTGCATCGATGCCATCCATATCGATACTTGAATTGCATAAAAATGTCGAATTAAAAGCGGGATTGGGAAAGTTATCGCTGAATAATTTCGTCGTTACGAAATCAATAAAAAAAAAAGTAAGTTATAACGTCAATGGCGTTATAAGTAACGCGTCATTTGTTGCAAGCAACTCTGATTAAAAGTATCTATCTTGTATACGTTATACGAATGTAATGATGTGAATGGCATGTATTTGTAATAATGTTCTAATAATTATGCTAAAATTATTTTCTAAATAAAAGAGAAGGAATCTTTAATAAAATTTTATTCGTAAATTAAATTATATTATTTTGTACATTACGAGAGACGTGTGATAATAATTTATAATTGCTCCGTAAATGCCAATCTCGGGTCGTGCATAATTTTGAAAAAGTGAACTGTCAACGAAATGTTTACGGAACGTCGGAAACAAATCCACGAGAGACGCGGCGCTAATTCGGAATGCCGAATCAAATATTTACAAATGACAATCGCTGATTGATCAAGGGATTGTAACAATAACTGATTTTAAACGATCACCCGACTTATTTTGTTCTCCGGTCATTATCTTATCTGCTTTACAAAACAACCTCTCGGAAGGAACTAAAGTCACAATTAACAACTAATATTTAATTGCTAAGATTTTTAGATGAGTCATCGGGAGATAGTCAAATCAAAGGAATAATCGCCACGAACGGCCAGCATAGGCGTATAGGGGTTCGATCTTTTCTGTATCGATATGTGAGCACTTCAAGTGGCAAAATATCGAAACAAAATATCGACATTTAATATCGATTACAAAGTATCGATATTTGAAACAGCGATGCTGTATCGCCCATCTCTAGCGGTAACCAAGTAAAGTTGCCACTTCGTAATTATCATCCGTTGGAATCCGCGAAGAAAAGGGCCGGAGGGAGGAAGGGAGGGGGGAGAGGAATCGTCTCGTTTTTCACTCTCAATGGCGGACACCGCAACATCGCACGTGAGCGCGCACGGTTATTAAATACTGTGAGCGAGATATCGCTCGAGATTGCGCAAGCCGAACAAGCCGAAACAAATTGTCCGCTCTCTCTCTCTCTCTCTCTTTCTCGTCGTCGTCATCGGTGTGGAGGATGTCCTTCTTGCGAAAGAGAGAGACGGCGTTTCCTGCGCGCGTAACCATAGGTGCCATTACCGAGCCTTCTTACAGCTCGCGGCTCGCGCGATTGTATATCCGCGACGTCGAATAAATCACGTCTCCCCCTGCGGAGAGTGAGAGTAAGAAAAGAGACAAGGCGGACACAGGCAGGCAGGAGGACGGACGGACGGGTGGACGGACGGACATCCTGGCGGTGGTACGGAAAGGTGGAGAGAGGGGAGGAGAGACAAACGCAATAGGACGCGTAACAGGGCGCGACGCGCAGCATTTTGACGGTTCGTGCCTCTTTTACCCGTACGCTGCCGGCGTTTTTCTTTCTTCTCTTTCTCTACACTCCTCCTCCCCCACCCGTCCCCCTCCTTCCCCTTTCTACTCCTCCACGTCCCGCATGCGCGACGAGGCGGAGGCGAAACCTGAGCATGGAAACAAGAGCACCAAGAACGGTAATTGAAAGCGGGTTATAAAATCGTCGAGTCACGCATTCCAACTCCGCGAAGTGCCCCGCCGTGCACGTCTCGGAGGACCTTGCAGAAGGTCGGCCGACAGAGAGAGAGAGAGAGAGATGGAGAGAGAGGGAGCGCACGCGCGAGTTGACCCTTTCGCGTTCGCCCTCTCCTTCCGCTGTTGGAGATATTATCTCCGGCTGGAGACGCGATGTTACTTCCTTCCCTTTTCCCGGCCTATTCGAGCGGTGTTGCGAACGAACGAAGCTTGACTTCTTCCGAGCGGCTCAAAAGTGCTTCTCAGGGCGCGAAGCTGCTCCGCGTTTTTGCGCGAGCTTATCGCGACGTCCTCGCAGTTCGCGTTATTATTTCCTACGCTGAGACAAAGATCTCTTCAAATTTCACAGACTTCACTTTGCATCGAAAGAAATTTCATCATTGGCACAATCCGAAGAAGCTAATGTTTCGATTGACAAGTGTACGATTGTTAGACTCTCCAACGAATACATATTCTTATCTTGAATAAACGATTTGTTCGAAAGATAATTTTCTCATGAAGAAATAATTCGTTTCATCTTACACATTTGTTGCGACGAAATAATATTTTATTCGCTTAAAAGATATTTTAAATAATAACGTTCTTCTATGTTAACCCTTAGAAGCCAAGTGGGAAGTATATTTCCCATCTTTCTTCTTTCAGATTTTTGACGATAAAATTTTCATCGCTATATTTGGACGGTTTTTTTCTTTTTCTTTTTCTTGTATCTCAGGGATAGGTGAATGTAAAAAAAATTGCCGAAATACACATTTTGTTAACTGCAAAAGTGTTATAAATAACGGCATTAAGGAAAATATCTGTTTTTTTTTCAGAGAAAATATATTTTCTGGCGACTTTTCCAAAATTTAGGTGTGAAAATTTATCTATAGGGTTTTTCGAGGTCGCCGATTGTGAGTCTGATGTCAGAATTTGGAGATTTCCAAAATCAAAGACGACAGTCCAATATGACTGACTGAAATTGCTGCAAATATGGAGGGTTTTTCGGGTCGCTGATTACGAATCTGGGATCGAAATTAAAAAATTACAAAATTCGAAATGTTGAATATAAAATGGTGGATCAAACACTAAGTGTCTATGGCTTTCAAAGCTTCCGAGTGCAAATTGTGAAATGCGATATTGCGAATTAGTGGAATTGAAATGATATAATCTGCAGTATAAACAAAATCTTGCTTATACCAAATTTGATGTAATTCGGTTGATTTACTTCAATTTTGATCTCAGCTTCGTGATCAACGATCCCAAAAACCGCCGGGTGCTAAGTTTGATGAAAAATAAGCAGGAGGAAAAATATATGCTTCAAAGGATTAAGTACACTCTCTCTCTTTCTCGATTCCTCTATCTCTCTCTCTCTCTCTCTCTCTCTCTCTTCCCCCCTCATCGTTTTCCTTTTCGCCTTTTATCCGCCGTTTTTCTTCGTTCCATCGTTTGACACGCTATTCGCATGCTCGAAGACTCGCCTATCTGTTGCTTCTTGCGACTCAGAAGAGACGGCTTTTTCATCGTATATATGCCGGCTCATAATCGCTCAATGATACCTGATAGAGAAGCTCCTCGACGCGCATTTATGGCAATACGTAACAGCCGAGCCATTAAATGCCCATTAAATATTGGCAGCCGTTTATCTCGTAATCTGCGCGTATCTCAAATCGCCGATGTTATAATCCGCGTTAACGGATTTTTCATTCGCTCATTGCTCGGATTAACTTTTTTGTACCCTTCGACGTTGGAATGTCCTTTTCATACTTGAAGATCAGGACTGCCTGTGATTATTATATACCGCTCTTTATGATATATGTCATTTCGAGATTGATTTCTTTTCTTTAAGTGAGTTTTCAAGTATATTAACCTTTTGCACTCCGTAATAAATTTGGCATTCCGACATTTCGACGGAACAAATGTCAGGTATACAAATTAATTCGGTGCCTTTAACGTTTTATAATTTTGGATCGAATTAAAATTTACGTATCGACTGTAAGTGAACAGTCATTGATTATTGGTCTTTTTTGATAGATCCTTAATTTTAGAGTGATTACGTTGACGAATTACTTAACCGTTGTGAAATTTTATGATCTGCGTAATTTTTATTTATTATAAATTTTTATACAGTTTTTTATGAAAACAATATCATTTAAAAAGTTATCTAGATAAGTACTCATATCTATCTTTCATCTAGATAAATCAAAAGCAAAATCACTTTCATCTCATCTAAGATAAATTTTTCTAACCTTTATCTCATCTTCATCTGAATGGATGAATCTGAAATCATCTAAGGCAAACACTGGTTGCGATATACGAGATATCGTGTCTCGTTACCGAATTTTCGTCCGATCCCTATTCAGACGCGCGAATGGAGATTTTCTCTTTTTTTTTTGTAGAGATTTTCTTTTGTAAATGTTAGAAATGTTCGTTTCAAGCGTAGTTTTACATTTCAGCCGTTAAAATAAAACGTTACGGTTAGGTAGGCCGACTTTTGGAAATGAAGAGCATATAGTTTCATACTTTTATCCTTTTCAATACTTATATTTGAACTTCGATTTTACTTTAATAGTGTCAAAAAACGCGTGGACGACGGGGCGGATTTATCACAAGTTTACGTCTTTATCATTCTTAGGTAAACTTTTTATGGGAATGCCAATATTATCAACGAACGCGGCTGCATATATTGACTGTTTTATCATGAGTCGATACCTGACCAAGTAAGCTAAAAAAATACACATATTAACGAATAAATATGTTTTACTATTTATGTATTACGTCACATATGAGGATATTAATGCTATTGCATTTTTTTTTTTTCAAAGACGATATATCCATTTTCACAAATTTAACGAAGACACTAGTAAGTGACGATAAATATACTTTATAAGGGGAGGTTGCCAAACGTAAATCATATAATAATGCCAAACCTATACAGATCTATCGATTGAGTAACCAAAAAGTGAAATTCATTCATTTACAAACCAAATTTTTGCAATGTAAACACAAATAACAAAATCAGAAACAAATGTCAAATATAACCGAATCGATATGAATCATTGGATCAGTGAATACCAACTAACAGTAACATAACATCAGTGTTAAAATTTCTCATTCAACAATGTAATTGTTAGACAACACGCGCGTTATATTTCATTGTTGAGGGAAATTAGAAAAATTATTATTATATATTGTGATTTTTAAATGATATATTATATTATTGTTAGTCGGCGTTCGCTGAGATATTTGATCAGTTCTTGTTTTTTTTTTTTTTTAACAAAACGTAATTTAGTTTCTCTAGTTATGTCAACATTTTGAGTGATTTCGAAATTTGAAAATTGCACCGATAAAAATAGCGAATCCAATATGGCGGACATGCATCTATAAAGACTGCGCTCCGATATATATACTGAAAATGTATAGTTCATGTCACATGTTACACATTTCAAGTACGGATAATGTATATTGCAACATAAGAAAAATCACGAGTAATATTTATAAATAATAAATTAATAAATAAACAAAATTTTCATACATAAATCTCATCTGATCTAATATATCGTACTTGAGAAAATTGAAACGCAAGTATTTAATCAAATCTAATCCAACAAACAACAAATGCCGAAAAAATAAAGAAGAAATAGATGTTTATTATCTAAAGTTTTAAATCTTTCCCTGAACTTCTATGCACTTTAGTATTTTTATCATTTTATCATTTTTATCATGTTGAATTCAGCGTTATCCATTCTGCGCCACGTAGAAGCATTACTATTGTGCAGGACTCACTTGCAGGGACAAAATCTTTTATGTGAAAATATGTAATAGATTTTATACCTTATATACAGGATGTCCCAAACTAATCTCGGTTTCCGTGATGTGCAGGTAGAACGGATGAAACTGACTAGAAAAGTGTCCTATGCCATTTTGTAAATAACACGCAAAATTTCGAGTTATCAATGATTGAAAACGGCTTCTTTAATTAATAACTCAACAATTTGCGGATTATTTGCAAAATGTTGTAGGATTTTTCTGCTCAGTTTCATCCGTCCTGCTTGCACACCATGGGAACCAAAATTAATAATTAAAATTTCTCTCTTTCGTCTTGCGAGGTAAGCACGCATACAGCACGTACGCGCCGTGAGCGCGATTCACCAGACTCTCGGCGCCGCGCGGCCAACGAATTCCGCTTGGAATTTTGCACGTTTTTTTCGTTTCGGCTCTCTCACATTGTATTACGCGTCGAGCGCGCACCGTCGGACCTACCGTTATTTCTCTGAAACAAAGCACCGGTGCGTAGGTGCGTGTGTCACTATGAGCGATACATAACAATGCGCGATTTCGTAACGTGAGGCGCGAGACGAGCATCGCAAATGCGACGACTGCCCTGCGAGACGTGCGACACTTACGTGCCCGTGAGAAGTGAGACCCGCACGAAGATTTATTCTTATCTATTCTTATCTATTTTGTTCATCGGGTTGATCGAAAAAAAAAAATGCGGCTCGATTTCTGAGGCAAATTTGATTTCGCCACATTTTCAGCGCCAACACGAATCATTCGTCAAGCAAGTATCTGAAAAGTCTGAAGTTTCGGGCGGAATAAATCGGGATATAAGTGAAGGAGATGACACAGGGTGTCCCAAAATAATTCCGGTTCCGTGATGTGCAGATAGCACGGGTGAAATTGAATAGAAGAGTCCTATGCCATTTTGCAAATAACACGCAAATTATAGAGTTATTAATTAAAGAAGCCTCTATAAACACCTCATTTTCAATCATTGATAACTCGACAATTTTGCGTGTTACTTGGCAAAATGGCGCAGGACTTTTCTGCTGAGTTTCACCCGTTTCACTCGCACACCACAGGAACTGAGATTAGTTTGGGTAATATTACGCGCGTGACACCCTATACAATAAGATTATATTTAAGAGAAAGAGATCGGCCGTCGCTGGACGGAGGAGCAACTTTAATCCTTCATCAACCTCAGCCGGAGGATAAAAATGTCCGGCCGAGTGTAGCGTCCAGATTCTTCTCCCCAGACTTTCAAAATATTTTTGCGATTTCATCAGCCGGGCAGGGAGGGGGAGGGGGNGGGGGGGGGGGGGGGGGGGGGGGGGGTGTTTGCACCCCCGTATGCAGAGAGAAAGTCGAGCAGACGCGCGCTGTGAGTGAGCGTTTCCGAGGACGAGAAGCGAAGAAATTGTCGTTTCTCCGCCGACGCGTCCAATGATTAGCGAAGCGTGCGAGACGAGACGTTCCAGCGGAACATGAAGAAGCAGGCTCGGTTGAAATTAGTCCTGGTTGTTGGTCGTACGAAAGGCATCTATACGTCGGATGTCACCGCAAATCACAATACTTTCTATCGAAGTCGTGTATCATTACGTGTCTCGCGCTCCTCAAAGTCCTTCCCGGTGAAACGGATTCCCCTTTTTATTACCGGTGCCGAGGAACCTTCAATTTCCAAGCCGGCGAAACATGCTGGAAGATTAAGAAAGAGAGAGAGAGAGAGAGAGAGAGAGAGAAAGAGTGAGAGAGAGAGAGAGAAAGAGTGAGAGAGAGAGAGAGAGAGAGAGTTGGTCTATCACGGCAAACAAACCGATAGGCAGCTGCTCGCAAACCATTGTTGAGACCCGAATAATTGCAGGTTAATCGCACCTGTATAGCCCGTGAAGCGGAAACGGGGCCATTTTTTGTCGCTGTCTTCGAGGGAGACGCACGCGTAAGTGCGTACGTGCGTACGTGCTTGCTTGCTTGCGTCCGTCCGTCCGTACGGCGGCCGTCCGGTGAAAATTGTACCTGTCTTGGAGCTCCGCTTTTTCTTTCCCTTCTACCTTTTTCTGCAGTTTCTTCGCCATTCGTCGTGTGAGGCGAAGAGAAAACTGGATATCGCGGTGGCGGCCGAGGATGAACGATTACCGTGTTTCTCTCTCTCTCTCTCTCTCTTTTCTTTTTCTTTTCCTTCTTTCTTCTAGAAGACCCGATATTCTCCAACCCTTTGAAACACACCTTTTTCCTCCCGCTTATTTCTCATCGAATTTGGTATCCTACGGTTTTTTCCCTGATTACGAATTTGAGGTCAAAATTGAAAAATTGTTTAAATCTAAGATGGCGGGTCCAATATGGAGGACCGAAATTGCAGCGCATCGACGGAATCACTTTAAACTTGGTATAAGCAAGATTTTGTCTATGCTGTAGATTATACCATTTCAATTTCACTAATTCGTTTTCGCAATGACGCATTTCATAATTTGCAATCGGAAGCTTTGAAACTCATAGACATTGAGTTTTTGCATGTTTGATCCACCATTTTGTATTCAACGTTACGAATTTTGTAATTTTTCAATTTCGGCCAAAGATCGCTGATTTAATCAGCGATCTGAAAACCCTCCACATTTGAAAAGAATCGCTTGATTCGTCGCAATTTCAATCCGCTATATTAGACTGCCATTTTGGATTTTGAAAATCTAAGTCTGCTATCAAATTCGTAATCAACGACCCGAAAACTTCCTAAATATCATAATGGAGGAGAATTACTTGATTTGCTACAATTTTGGTCCGCCATATTGGACTGCTGTTTTTGATTTTGAAAATCTTCCAACTCTGACATCAGATTCGTAATCGGCGACTTCGAAAAACCCTATACATAAGTCTTAACACCTAAGTTTTGAAAAAGTCCCTGGGAAATGTATTTTCTCTGAAAAAAAAAAACAGATATTTTCCTTAATTTCGTTATTTATAAAACTTTTGCAGTTAACAAAATGTGTCTATCCCTAAGATACTAGAAAAATAAAAAGAAAAGAAAAAACAATCCGAATATAGCAATGAAAATTGTATCGACAAAAATCTGAATGAGAAAAGGTGGGCAGTATATTTTTCGTCGTGCTTCTAAGGGTTAAAACGACTCGTTGAAAACTCGTGCCGGAGGTGACCTTCGAACCGTCCACGAAATTCGCAAAACCCACCGCGCGCAGAAACAGCATACCGAGAGAGCGCACAGCTCGAGAAGGGGGCAGCGTGCCGGTGAAGTGCGAAGGTTAAGCTGGCGATTTAGTTCGTCGGCTGAATAAATCATCATTGACGCGTATCTTCGTATCTTAGAGAATACCGAACACGTGAAAAGAAGAACGCGCGGCATGTCTTCCGAGGCGCTCGTCATCTCAGACGCTTCCTTCTCTCTCTCTCTTTCTCTGTCTCTTTCTCTCTCGGTATCTCTCTTTCCTCGGTATTTTTTTTCTCTTTATTCCGTTTCTTTAATCATCCAATTTTACGCTACTGATTCGAGCACGATATACCGTATGTATGTACCGTGGAATTTCGCGGGATGTAGCGCGGAAGTATGCGCGGTGGTGATTCATCGGCCACCTCGGAGAGGAAGAGCCTTCATTCTTCGATTAATCCCCGTGATGCCTCGCGCGTGCAAGACAAATCTAACATCGTGTATCTCATATGCGGAATTTTTGTACGTAGCGGTTTTCCGTGTGCACGGAACAAATTTGTATTAATTCGGGACTCATGTGCTTATACATAAGTAAAAATACATAATCTCGCGTGAAGAAGAGACTTGTTCACGTGAAGAAATTCTATAAGGTTCCACTGAAAATATCATATTCCCGTTATTCAAGAATAACTTTTGTGAATTGAGAAGGAAAAATATTGGTTATGAAAAGAACGATTATTGGTTATAAAAAGAAGATATTTTCAAATTGATACAATTTTTAATTAAAAATAGAAAAAATGTGTAAAATATAAAAATCATTTGTCAATAACAGGAATATAATTTTATTAGTGGAACTATAATATGGAATTTCTTCGTCTAAGTAAATTTTTTTCTTATCTTTAAAGAGATTATGGATGAAAAAAAGGCCAATACACAAAACGCGTAATGCAGGTGCTTTTATACGACAAGACTAGACAAAAATACCGGTTTCCATACGGTTTTCAGCCCCGGTCGTCCTGTGTAGACGGTCTATCTTAATCGGTGGAATAATCGAACGTCGGGAATATGGAAGGTCAATCGCTTTGGATCTACCGGAGACGTGGAGGTCCTCCTTACAAAAGCGGGGTGTTACGCGTTTCCGGTTCTATCCTTCTACAAGGAACCCCCCTTTCTTGGATCACGCGCTGATTAAGAGGCGCTCC
Source organism: Dinoponera quadriceps (assembly GCF_001313825.1). Lineage (NCBI taxonomy): Eukaryota > Metazoa > Arthropoda > Insecta > Hymenoptera > Formicidae > Dinoponera > Dinoponera quadriceps. The sequence goes on along the minus strand of NW_014554456.1, from coordinate 14,089 downwards.
GTGCTAGCAGTGCTCGCGAGGAACAGATCGAAGAAGGACACCCTCGGCGGGAATCGCCAATTTAGGTGCTACGCGAGGCACCTGCACGTGGCTCCCGTAACGAGACGACTTTGCTCTCTCATAATTGGCGCCGACGGGCAACGAAGACTCTCGAGATACCACAGCGGCCACACACCAGCAAATTCAAGCGTGTTATTTTAACCGAGGCTTTTCTCACTTCATCTCTTCTCGCGTTAAATCATGTCGTTTAACCCAATTGGACGTGTTAATTTCTAATTTAACACGATCGAACGTTTGAAATGACATAATCTAAAGCGATGAGAAACACGTGAAAAGAGCGAGTGTTGGGCCACGTTTTGAGCCACGTTTGCGAGCGTAAAAATAACAGACTTGGATTTGCGGAGACTTCCCCTCGCGAGATTGCGATCATGCGAGAGCTGCGCGCCGTTCGTTGTACACGCGAATCGCGCTGGAATCCCGGATTTAAGGAATGCCGATTGTCCGCAAGCGCGCGCTAACTGTACCCCGGCCGATTGTTAATTTCGGAATTTAGCGGCGCGACCCGCGAGTAATCTCGCGATACAATAAGACTGTCAGCGACCCGGATTCAGATCTCAAGTGCATTTCTTCTTTTTTCCTAGTCCGGATCGCGAAAGAGAGAGAGAGAGAGAGAGAGAGAGAATAGCGCAAATTATTTCCAGATACAATAGCAGCGCCGAAGCAGTGCTCGATCGACCGTTAGAAACGCTGACCCGGGATCCTACGAGGGATTCTGGGAGTGCCCCGAAATTTTTTCCCCCTCCCTCCCCCCCCCGCCTCCAGCGTCCGAGAGTCACTTCTCAACGCGGGCGCTTATCTCCACCGCGATGAAAATACAATAATCGCCTTCAGTACTTATTATTGTTATTACTGTTATTACTATTATCACTATTATTATCGTATCTTCTACTTAAGAGGGATTCCGCTGATGACGGTTAATGAATTGTGTATGCGCTGATAGTTATCTCGGCTACTGATCGTGTAGACTTTTACAGTTTGCGAGCGGCGCACACGTCGACAACTACTCTCTCTCTCTCTCTCTCTCTCGCGCGAGTCAAAGAAGAACACCGAGGGAAATAATGTATATTTGCAACTGTGATCGCACAAAGGATTATCAGTCGAGGGAATTATTTTCTTAGTGTGTTATAATGTGAATGATACGAAATCGTCGATAAGTGACGCGACATTCACGTCTGATTGATCGCAAGTATCAGTCATGTTGCCTTTACCTACCGCCGTTCTTCTTCTTTCCTACTTAAAGCGGGGTCCACAATGGGAATTTAAGGCATAAGACTTAAGAAACGGACCAATCACGGTCGAATTACAGAAGAAAGATCAATTATAATTTGTTAAATCTTACGCCTTAAATTTTTATTGTAGAACCTACTTAAGTCCTGGTCAACGATGGATGCTTTAAGCCTCGAGGAATTGACTAATCGCGGTGAAATGTGAAGAGAATAATTAATCGCGGCCGATTCCTCGAAGGATTGAGGCTTAAAATACGCGTTGTAGACCGGGACTAACAAGTGATATGCAATACTTTTCATTGTTTGATATATAAAGGAATACATAAGGGAGAGTCTGCGGGCGGATAATGTATAGAAGCCTGTGGATTTCTCTCGGTGCAAAAACGTGGTCTCGTGGAACCGTCGACACGAGCGAGCTTCTTGCTTCTCTCACCGAGCATTCTATCGGAATTTTTAATTCATTCTTTTTTACCTTCGCACACAACACACCGAGTTTCAGTTCGAGTTCGCTCTTTGATTCGTCAGAGGGGAGAGTCTCGTTTACGCGGGCAATCGGGTGCGCCGCTTCTTACTCGAATCCGACGGTTTACGCGGTGGGAAGCCGTGACAAGCGATCGGACAATGGTCTCCGCCAGCAGCGGGAGCAGAGAGAGAGGGTGGGAGGGAGGAAGGAAGAGAGGGAGAGAGAGAGAGAGAGAGACACGGCGTTGAATGTTCTGTAACGTGAATTTCACTACGACTGCGGGGTCCATTACGCGATTGGAAGCGGCTGTCACGTCAAACGAGCCATTCTTTGTATCTGTTAATCGTATTTTCTGAAGAGCGGAAGGTCTCCCTCGGCCGCAGATCTCTTCTCGAGATTAATCTCGGCCTGGAGAGAAATTTCCGGCTCCACGACGCCAATGGTTTGCGCCCAACAACCTGATCGCGGCCCGACCTATACCGTGACCCAAAGTAGGTATATATGTAGTCATCGATAGTCAATGTTTGCCGATAGATCTAGATAGAATTATCTCAATAAGTATCTAGATGATTAGATAGATCATCTTTATCTAGATGGGAGTAATACATAATATATTCATCTTAGATTAAGAAAAACATGTTATTTCGTCTAAAAATGATCTGATATGATATTATGGCCCATATTCTGAACTCACTTTTTCATCAAATGAATGAAATAATATCTATGCGTTAACCCGCTGCGGTCCGCGCTGTATTTGCAATTTCGTCCCAGCCGACCCGCACAGATTTCGCCAATCGCTCATCCGCTTGGTACCGTTTACTTTGGAAAACATTTATGATGTTACATCGCAGCTCTTATCTTATCTCTTTTAGTGTACGATGAAGACTCTGTCAACGTCGACTCTGTCGCGTCATAGGACGTGTTGGAACGAAACGCTGTGTCGAGTGACGCTCGACATAAGACCGCAACGGGTTAAGCCCGTATCAGACTATGAATTGTAGATTAGATTTCAACGAATCAACAAATTTCGATTTTGTCTCCTTCGGTCTATTCTTTTCAGCTGCACTGCTGACACGGATGCAACTAAAAAGAATAGACCATTTGTTTCAATCGATCAATCCATTTTAAGCCCGTATCAAACTGTCGACTGTTAGTGAGCAGTCAATGATTATTGGCCTTTTTTTGTTAAATTCTTAAATTAATATCGACTACGTTGACGAATTACGTTGACGAACTTAACCGTTGTGCAATTTTAAGATGGGCGTGATTTTTATTATAAATTTTGATAAAGTCCTTTATGAAAATAATATCATCTAAAAAGTTATCTAGATAAATAACGTTACTTATCTTATCTCCTATCTAGATAAATAAAAAGCAAAATCATCTTCATCTCATATAAAAATTTTCTGGATTTTCACCTCATCTTCGTCTGTACGAATCTGAAATCATCTAAGGCAAACACTTCCAACAATTTATAGTCTGAAAGAGACCTAAGAATTGATGGGGTCGTATTTAACCCACACTGGGTCGGTTTGTCAGAGCCACCTATCGTGGTTTGTCAACAAATCGTTCCCGTATCTATCGCATTGTACTCGTTACATGAACTTTTCCAGCTGACTTCGAGAGTCTAATAAGATGAATTTCCCTGAAATTCACGGAAAATTCACTTGAAATTTCGCTATAAAATACGAAGGCACGATAGCCGAGTCGTCTGCTGAGTGTTTGTTACAGCAGGTGGTCCAAATGCAGGGTGTAAACGTAGTTAATGATGCTCGATCCGCATTCCGAAAGCAACATAGAAATCCGTGGAGGAGGAGGAGGAAGAAGAAGGAGAAGAGGAGAGAAAAAAGAGACGGAGGGGATATACACGTTTGACGCTTCTCAAGTGGCGATTAACGCGCCAAAGCGCTGTTAAACACGACACGTAACCATCCAGCCGCGCGTCTCCTCCCCAGCGCGGCGCGCTATTGTTTTTTGCACGACACTTGAAATTAGGTCGAGCCGGCGCTCACGCACGTTCCAATTACTTTCTCGAAACAAGCCTCTCTGTCGAGCGTATCGTTGCAACAAAAACGCGCGCTGCCCAACGAGGCAGGAATTATCCGATTTGACGCGGAACCGTGACTCCAACGGCGAAACGCCGATCGCCGGCTTGATGCGCCTCCTCGTTTACGAACTCCTTTTCGAGTCGGATCACGGTTTTTCTAACGAGAGTTAGAGCCGTCTGTCTATCCGTCAAACTCCCGATCCATCGATCAAACTCCCGAGGCCGAATGATTTTTCACTCAATCGTCTGTCTCGTGTAATTTGATGCGATGGAAACATTTGTGTCACGCGTGAGAATAGTGTTGTCATTTTCAACCCCATAAGCGTGTTATGTTATTTAATATAATGTAATATTCTGAACATATCCTTAGAATATTAGACGTAACATTCTAATAATATTTTAGTAATATTAGTTTATATTAAGTAATATTTCTGTAATATTAATAGATGATTATATGTCCGCTTCTAGAAATATTTGAAAAATAACATTACATAATATTATATATTTTTTAAATATTCAATTCTATGTATATATATATAATCAGCTGTGACGCCAGAAATCATCGGTAAAGTCCATGATATGGTTTTGTCCGACAGACGAGTGAAAGTGCGCGAGTTAGCAGAGACCACAGGCATCTCAACTGAGCGGGTTCACTTCATTTTGCATAATAAATTGTACAGGAAAAAACTTAGCGCAAGATGGGCGCCGCGTTTGCTCACACCAGAGCAAAAACGAATTCGAACATCAGTCGACTATTTGCAAGTATTTAAGAAGAATTCAGCAGATTTTTTGTGGCGTTTTGTAACCATAAACGAAACAATGGACCGCACGGGGCGAACAGAAAAAAGCGAAATGCGTTTCCATACGCTGGAAAAGTGATGGCGTCAGTTTTCTGTGATGCGAAAGGAGTTCTCCTAATTGACTACCTCGAGAAGAGGAAAATCATTACTGGAGGATACTATGCATCACTTTTGGACCGATTAAAGGGAGCGATCGCGGAGAAATGTCCAGGAAGCGAAAAAAGTTGTTCCACCATGACAACGTACCGGCGCATTCAAGTCGTCTCGTTAAGCAAAAATTGACCGAACTGTGATTTGAATTGCTTCCGCATATTCAAATAGCCTATTCACCCGATCTAGCTCCTTCGAATTACCATCTGAAACTCAAGACTTCTCTGGCTGGACAAAAATTTAGGTCAAATGAAGAGGTCATACAGGAGGTAAACGAGTATTTCGAGGGAAGAAACCTACTTCCGCGAAGGAATCGCGAACCTGGAAAACGTTGGGACAAGTGCGTTGAATTTCGAGGGGACTATGTCGAAAAATAAACTACGTTACAAAACACAAATTGTTATTTTTAATATCAAACCAAGTAACTTATCAAACCATCCTCGTATTTTTCTGTGTGTAATTGGAATTCCCTATTTTATTCTATAAAAGCGCGCATACCAATTTTTCATTTGCTCATCAATGAAGGAAAGGTGAGTTCTCACTCTATTTTTGTTTTTATTCCAAGCAGAAAACCTGTGTTTAAAACAAGAGTGAAATTCTCAATTGGTTGTCACAACCAATTGCGACATATTTAGTGCATTCTAAACCTACCGTTGTATCTGAGAAAATCTCAAGAAGTTTCGCGCAGTTGCGCGGCATATTCGTCCGTTATTTGTATTACCGTTAGAAAAAGTCAATCGAATCAGACAACCTCCGAAGCGACCGCATATTTCGCCGCAAGTATCGCAATTTTATTCACCTGCTCACCCGGATAATACCGGAATATACGAGATATATACGGAATTGACACGTGCGAGAGAATTTCACCTCTCAAAAAGAATGGTTTTGCAGTCATAACAAAATTTATCTGAATACGAGAAATTAGCTAAGATGGATAATCTAAATGTCTAGCAAATACTTCAATGTCACACATGTGTGTTGTATCTAATCGATATAGGCGACAGAGACAGAATTTTTATCCGAACTATTTGTCTAATTTAGCGATAAAATTTCTCTGTGTAGCCCATTCGGATTAAGGCCAGTCACGCTTCTCATTAAAAACTAATAGCAGGACTTAAATTTCCTCACACATTTTGCCAGAATGATATTGCTATAAATTATACCACGGACAATTTTCTAACGGGTACAAAAAATAGCGACACGTTTTACCGGTGACATTTAGAATTCTAGCTGGACCAGCAAAACATTTCCCTGAATATATGCTTCTTCTAGAAATCGATTTAATGCCTGCTGATTTGAAGAAGCGATTTTCAAAGATTGAAGAAAGCTTGTTTCATCATCATTAAATACACACTGATGAAGGAAGAATTTTGTTTTTATCACGATCACGCAAACCTATTGTAAAATTTTGAAAAGCTGCGAGGGGCATCCTTTTCCCAAATAAATTCTTTATCGATTAAATCTCTGAAACGAAAGAAATAACATTTATCGATAAGCTGGTATCGATTAAACCTCTGAAACGAAAGAAATAACATTTATCGAGAAGCTGGTACTTCAAAAACTATATTTCTTCAAAACCTTTCGAACTTTCGTCCATTTTTCGAAGTAAATGCAATTTTTTGGCAATGCTTAGATTTCTCTTTCTCGAATCGTTCGTGAGCCGCCAATTGCGGGCTCTTTCGAAATTAATCTCCCGGAAGGATCTCGTATTTCGTGTATTAATCATCGTACACAGCAATCGAAATCGTCCTTACACACACACACACACACACACACACACACACAGAGATACATACGCGCTGAGTATCAGCCGACGGACGATTCCGCGCATAGCAATTTTATTTCGGCGAGAATCCGAAATCCGCTCGCAAATGACACGCTATTTCCCCTTTTTCCCCCCCCCCTCCCCCCTCTCTCTCTCTCACTCTCTCTCTCTTTCTTTTTCTCTCGCGGGCATAAACTATATTTATTACCTCTTAAAAATACGCAAAACATTAATGATACACAGGCATCAGCGGTCTCGTAAAACGAGCTCTTATGCACGAATCGATTAACCCAGATTGCGATCCAGCGAATGACGCGCCTGTAAAAACGTAAACTTCCTCTCAAACGTGTCGTTGTTCCTCTCAAATATGCGAGACGGGATTACCGCTCGGGAGAATTCAGATCAACGATAATATCAAGACGGAACAATTATTCGCGCACGTATAATCCTCTTCTCGAGCGGGAGGGG
>NW_014554456.1:0-7102 GCF_001313825.1 Dinoponera quadriceps | reverse complement strand
GGGGGGGGGGGGTCTCGAAGGTGCGTCGGCATCTTCGGGAGCGTTTAAATGGCCGACGTTCGCCGCCGCGATATGTGGGTTAATTATCCGTTTCGTACTGCTTCATTTCTCGAACCTCCTCTGTCGATCCCCTCCCCCCTCGCTCCCCCATAATGCATGCAACAAATCGAAGTAGAAACGTGACCCCCCCTCCCCCACTCCGCCCTTTCCCGTGAATTAAGACGACAATTACGTCATAAGACGCGCGTTTTACTTTCCTCGATTAATAGATTTCGCTTCTTCACCTCCTCCATCCGAGGGCGAAGAAGAGGGCTTCTTCGTCGTTGTCCTCTTCTTTTTCTCCTTTATCTTCGCCTTCTACGAGAGCGGCGGCCGCTACTGTATTCGACGCTAACAGCAGCTGACACGCTCGCGAAGCTCGCTGTCGGCGACGTACAGAGAGAGATTTTCTCATTTCCTGGATAGCCGGGATTTATCGGAGAACGTGACTGTTCGCGATTCTGGTCGCTGATGGAGAGAAAGAGGGAGGGGGGGGGGAGGGGGAGAGAAAGAGAGAAAGGCGATGAAACGATGCGTTCGGTAACGTCGAACTTGCAAGAAACGCACGACCGGTGGCTACAAGCTTGCTCGCTCGCTTGCTCGCTCGTTCTCGCGGAGTGCATTTTTCCGATAAATTGTCTAATCGACTCCTCGCATCCCGTTTCGAACAGCCACCGTCCGGCCGCCAGCAGTCGTTGTTGTTACATGCCGCTCCTTTTCTCCGGCGATCTCATTAGCGCAAGTTCAATGATCGCATCTCTCTCTCTCTCTCTATCTATCTATTTATCTATCTGTCTGTCTATCTATCTATCTATCTACCTATCTCTATTTATCCATCTATCTATTTTTCTATCTATCTATCTCTATCTTTCGCGAGAGAGAGAGAGAGAGAGATGCATTATCCTCGATACCGATCGTGCGAAATAACATTCGATTTAAAAATCGATCCGACTCTATTCTCATTCACCGGGGCTGTCTAAAAACTTTCACCTCATTTAATTCCTCCTGACATGAGACCGCGGCAGGAGGAAATTACAATTCTGGAAACATCGTCACGAGCGCGTAAAAGGTATATCTCAATGTGTGCCGGTCTTGATGATGCTTTTTATTATGATACGAATCGAAGCAACACGGCAAATATCCTCTTTTGTCGGCAGGCGTGATTTAAATTATTCCAAGCGTAGCGCAGACGCGACGGGTAGGCCGTGACACGCGACTCGTCGATTCCTCCGCGAATCTCTTTCGCGAGCCTCTCCGGGTCAAGCGAGATTTCAGGTAGCTGCATCGTGAAATGAATTTCGTGGGAAATATCGAAAATTGTTATAGTTCCACGCATGATGAACGGACATTCTGTAAGGGTAAAACCTGTTTTTTTAAATGCGGCAGATAACGTCACGACTGACACCAGAATCTCATTCTTGGCGTCTTAAAGAGTCATAAGGGTTCAATTCTGCCGATGCAAAAATTTCCGCTGTTCTTCCATCGCTAAGCGAACGGCGGATCTGTCTCTCTCTGTTGTATTCAGGCTGAACACCACCTTTAATTTTGATTCGATTAGCTAAATGTGAAAAAACGAGTTTCGCCAGTGAGGAGTTCGATCAGGATCACGCTCTCGTCGTAATCTTTCTGCTGCAGCGAATCTGCCTCGACGCTTATCTAAAATTAGCGGCATATCATGTGCTTCTTCATTGGAATAGGACATTGCTAGATAAACCTAGACTAATAAAAAGTGTCGATTTTTTGGGCGATTGATAGTTATTGATAAAGTTAAAAGAATTTTGTGTAAAAATACGATTCATACTAAAAAAATTATACAAATATATATGTACATATATATATATATGTAATATAAGTGTATATTTTATTTATATATATTTTTCTATATTATTGCTATCTTATTTTTTTTTAATATTTAAAGAACATTTTTACAATATGTCAAGAATATTATGTTTATTTTATTTATATATATTTTTCTGTATTATTGCTATCCTATTTTTTTTTTATATTCTAAGAACATTTTTATAATATGTCAAGAATATTATGTGAAGTGGACATATAACATCAATAATATTTCTATAATATTAAAAAAACATTACATAACATTCTTAGAATATTATTGGGATATTATTTTGATATTGAATAATATTCATATAATATTCTAGGATTATTATGCACTTATAGGAAAGTGGCTCCGTGTGTCGGCGACAGCAGTATCGAGGATTTCCCAAAGCACTCTTCACAACACCGACACGATTCTGGAACCGAATGGTAGCTGTCGGTCTCGGGGAATACTTTTCGGGGGAACGATTCAATCTGACAGATCGCGAAGCGATCTCTGCGCCTCGTTTTCCGGACGCTGCGCACAATGCGGCCTTTCTTGCGGAGCGTGAAATTTTTTTTTGTTGTAGCGGCCGTTCTTCCGCTCTCCGATGTCCATCCGTGTAAGAAGTCAGTAAGCTCGTCCGGCATCGCTCGAGGAAATTAATGCGATTTATCACGAGCTGGCTTGTGTATTTGGCATTGTTAGGAAGTGAAATCCCGAGGAAACCCCAGAAACGCAGGCGATCTCGCCGCATCGTTGGTTGGCGCGAGTAGCGTGCGAAAATCGGCCGCGTCGAACGGCCTTTACGACTCGTCTCACGAACCAACGCACGTTCGAGCCCGCTGAAAATAGAAATGAGCTTTTCCACCGTGCTCATACGTGAAGAACGATGTCGTCTCGCACGTGGAAAAAGAATCTTGGCTCGTGTGACTCTTCATGATAAATGGATAACCTTTAGAAGCACAGTGGGAAGTACACTTCCCACCTTTTTACTTTCAGACTTTTGTCGATGAAATTTTCACTGCTATATTCGGACTGCTTTTTTTTATTTTTCTAGTATCTCAGGGATAGATGAATGTAAAGATATTGTCAAAATATACATTTTATTAACTGCAAAAGTGTCATAAATATTCAAATTGAGAAAAATACCTGATTTTTCAGGGAAAATATATTTTCCAAGCGACTTTTCCACAATTTAGGTGTTAACATTTATATATAGGTTTTTCTGAGGTCGCCGACATCTGATCAGAATTATAAAATTTTCAAAACCAAAGATATCCCTAGACAGCTTCCTTACCTTAGAATTTCTGTATCATGGATTTCTTCTAGTGGCTGGCTTAGTTTTTTTAATCAAAGTTTTAATTTATTTTTTTTCTCTCTCGAAGAGGAGAGATCTAATGTAGTTTGGTTCTTGAAGTTCTTCTTGATTACGTGTTATATCTCATTCTATTGGAAAAATTTCGTTTTTCTTTGTTGAACTTGAACCCTAAAGACCTCTAGATCTTGAGTCGCCCGTACGTCTTATATACTAGACCACTCTCACAGTCGCTAGTGAACGTTTTATATTGGCTACATATACTTTACTCCGCGCAGTTCTATCTCATGGTTAAACGAAAAAAATTACAAAGTATCGAGATAGAAAACTCGGTAAATTCTTAATGGAAATTGTATATCAAACTCCGTCTAGTAATTGTCTAGTAGCAACATAGCAATCCTGAATAGAAATTGAATGTCAGAATGTCAGAATCTATCCACTAGATAGTAAATTTGTGTCTTACATCATTGTCTGTACTCAAACTTATTATCTAAGACAGTTCTAACATCTAATTCCGAGATTTAGAATTTAAAATATGTTGCTACTGAACAGTTACTAGACAGAGTTTGATATTGTAACATAACCATAATTTCGATGCTGACTAATATAATCCTGCTAATAGCGAGATAGTAACTAGACTGTATATTAAAAAAAAAAACAGCGCCATCTACTACCATATTTTCTATCTAATGACTAGACAATTAAAGATTGGTTAGGATTATTTAGCTAGTCACGAGCTAATGACTGGCTAGATAAAACTTATCTAGTCATTACTATCTAGCTGCTACTCTTGAAATCTAATCTATTAGATATATTTCTGTTCGGGTATAAATGACATCTTCAATCAGTGATAACTCGGAATTTTGCGTGTTATTTGCAAAATGGCGCAGGACTTTTCTTCTCAATTTCGCCCGTCCTGCTTGCACACCACTTGGGAACCAAATTCATTTGGGATACCTTGTATATATAATAAATAAATAAATAATAAAAACATATTTCTCTGCGACCGCAATCGAGAAAAGTTGGCTGAACATTCAATCGTATTGGAACTTGGTTGAAATAACTGGGAGCAACTGACCGAGTAGAAGCTTTCTACGGGAATCTTTTCGCTTCTATAACCGAGTTTTCGCCTACCGTTTCCAGATAACAGAAAATTCAATTACATTGATGGAGCTGTTTCTTCCCGTGCAAGAGAGGAAAACGGAGACTGGCGCGAGTCTCGCCGATGAATAATTTAGGCGGAGATTTTTTTGTTGCGAAAAAGCGTACATAAGGACGAAAAGCGAGTCGCGAGGGGGACGGGGAAAACAGAGGTAAAATTCGGGATTATTTTGCCGGTCGGTCAGTCGATCATTCAATCAGCAAATCAGTCACGGTCGGTTACGACGTCGTAACCGACAATAAAAGAGAGGGAAAGGAAAAAAAAAGAAAAATTTAAATATACAAACTTGTATCGTAATCTCAAATATCGGAATCGCTGACAATAATGATAGAAATGCTGCGTAAATACTGAAAAAAGGTTACCGGATAAAAAAAGAACGAAGTCTCAGAGTTAGGTTGACGTTTCTTGCAGAAACTATAATATAATCGAGTTAAACTGAATAAAAGTCGAATCGGATGACAACAATCACACGTAGCGATTTGAATTATAAAATTTAATAAATTTAAACAACGTTTAATAAAACAGTAACGTATACGATTGTATATAATATAAATATTCTTTCAACTAGCAAACGTTCAGCCTAACCTTATAATACGAATAATTCTACCTCTGGGAGGAAAGTCAAGTGAATCGTATGATGAATATAAATATGAAAGATAAGGCGATCAATAATAATACGCTGAATTAGAAACGAGACATTAAAAGAACAAGTGACACAAGCAACAAATTTATAAAAGGACAGAAATTTTTGAAAAATACAGCAGTTAATTCACCCATATATAATCGTGAAATTGAGTTAGTTCAACTTGACTCGACTTGTTCCGACTGATCTTTTTTATCTTTTGATACATAATTAACGTGAGTTGCAGAAGGATGAAATTAATGAACAATTGTAAAGTTGAATAATAGTGATAGTAGAATGGTGAGGGAGCAAGGAGAGAGAGAGAGAGAGAGAGAGAGAGAGAGAGAGAGTATTTGCTGCATTGTTATTCACAAGAGACGCATGTCGGCAAAGATGTCGATCGTCTAGCCGACCCAGAGCGAAAGAATTCTTCGTGCTTTTCCCATGCTTGACTAGTCGGTCGGATCGGCGACGTGTTACGGGAATACCAATCGCTCTGCGGCGACGGAGATCGTGATCGACATGTCTCGCTATCGTTTCGATCACCTGCTGGAAGGTCGCACGTGATTCGTTCCGATTTTTCGTTGTCGACCGTAGTTGCGACGCGCGTGGGTGGCACGTAGAATGAAACGATCATTTGCCGATTATTCATCACACGTATCGAACAATATTACTTCTTCCCGTTGTAATTTTTTTTTTTAACTAGTCAGAATTCGTCAAGCTTGTCAGACTCATCGAAACATCATCAGATTTGGTCAATCTGCGACTCATATTATTTTATGCGGCTTATCAGATGATTAATGATAATACTAATATATGTTTGCTGATGATGTATAAAAAAAGTGGATATTTTATTATATTATACATTTAAAATATTATATTATATTATATTATACTATAAATAATAAAAAAAATAGATTATATTATATTATATTATAAATTTTAAAAAATATTACTCTACATTTAAAAATTTTTCTTAAATTCAACGAATATTTATCTAAATTAAAAAATATACTTAACAAAATGTATTCCTTTTATTTTCAAAATTATTTTTTTAGCCGAGAAAGCAAAAGGAGAAAAAGAGAAAGTCGATTTACCGGGCAAATAGGGTCGCTTTGATTTGGCGATCAAATGCGTAAGGAAATCTCTCGATAATAGAAGAATCATTTTTTTTACGTTATGTTTGTTATTGTATATAAACACTTAAACTCAAACACATAAAATTTTGTTCCGCTCCAACACCAATCTGATTACTTGTTCATCTTTCTTTTTTAATATTTTTATTAACAAATATGCCTATATGAAACTCTTGAATAACATTCAATATTTTGTAATTTCGAAAAATTTATTTTATTTCAAGAAAAGTTCGGAGAAAATTATAACTCGTCAAGGTGACCGTTAGAAGAATTTGGATTGGTCGGACCTAATCTATCTATTTTTATCTGTTTTTATCTGTTTGTATTTCTTTGTATCTTTTTAATCTTTTAAATCTATTTTAATCTATTTTGATCTCTCTAGTTTTATTGTCTCCTTTACGATGTACAAACGATCGACAAATCGCTTCTAAGTCGCTTCTATCTTACAACTTCGTCGTTCGGTCATTTTGTTTCGTGTCATTTACTTCCCGTACTCGTGTGCATTCGCACGGGAACGGTCTCGCGCACATCTTAACATATCTTAGAGCACGTTATTCCATCAGCACACGACGTATTTCACGCGACGGTAAATACTGCCGCTAATCAGCGCTACGTGAAAATCATGACTCAGGCGCACGCGTCGTTACGTGATCCGCGGGAGATCAGAATAGCGAATCTAATGAAACGTACGAGTGAAAATAACGTAAGAAATTAAATTTTTCTTGAATTCGTATGAGATGCGATATGAAATATCATATATCAACTCTACCCGTTTTAATCCTACAATCATGAACTCGCGTCGCGAGTTTGTACGCAACATTGCAGAGAGACACACAAGAAATCGACAATCGTACGCTTTCAAATACGCGTATACAGGGTGGCGCAGAATAAGCTGACCATTTGACAAAAATCATAACGTCTAGTCATTAGATAGAGATATGATAGTAAATGACGTTGTTTTTTTTTTAATATACAGTCTAGTTACTATCTCGCTATTAGCAGGATT
>NW_014554455.1:45625-56531 GCF_001313825.1 Dinoponera quadriceps | reverse complement strand
CAAAATAAGGGTGAAAACTACCCCCTAAAATTTTATAAATATTTTTTTTCAGATTCTACGGGAAAAATGCTCTAAAGTTACAATGGTTTCAGATTTTTTTTATTGGCACGACGACAACGACGAGAATTAAGAAACTGGTAGTCGAAGCAAAAATTCGAATTTTATGACAGCCATAGAAGCTCATGGTATGGGTGAAAAAATCCGAAAAAATTCGACAAATGTTTTCTAAAATAGTACTACCGATTGCCATAGGTTTTGATCAAATCTAATTTTTGAGCGTACCCCTTTCACATGGAATGACCCATATATACAGGGTGTCCCAGACTACCCGTCTCACCTGATTTTTTCGTAAACGCGACATTTTAAAGAAAAATGTTTCAGACAAAAGTTTTGTGACTTCGAGGGGCACATGAGACGGTGTCATTGGTTTGACCTTGGATAGTCGTTTGAAGATCACGTGAACGTCACCTTTAACTTCTTAAATGGAAACCCCCATTTTTCAATGCATATTCTTGTAGCTTACCTCGAGAGCTTTCCAAAACGCTATAATGAAATGTTTTTTTAATCATTACTTTTTGAGTTATGAAGGTTGAAAGTTACGGTACCACCGGCATTAGCATTACCCAGTCGTGATGTATGACATGTCTGATACTGTCACGTAAAATGTAACAAAATTCTCATTTACCAGCCATGTCGTATTCAAACGCGGAAGCTTGTGATATGATGCTTATTTTATGTGAATGTGATGGTCAATTTAGAGCAGCTGCAAAATTGTGGCGAGAACGATACCCAGATCATGCTCCTCATTCGTACAAAGTTTTTTCTCGCTTAGCTAACCGAATTACCAATAAAGGTATTCTTCAACCGGATCACAATAAAGGTAGACAAATTCGACGCCAAGTTAGAGATGAAAGGATGCCGGAGATTCTTGCATTCGCTCAATTGCATCCCTGCCATTCATTAAGACGTACAGAAAGAGATTCTGAAATTAGTCGCAGTACGATCTGGCGAATTTTCCATGAAAACAAACAACCGTGGGGTCCTTATCTCTGTTGACACACACACATTCACACACACAAACACACAAACACACATAGAGGTGTAAATCCGACCGTGCAACCTCCACCTTGAGTAATGCTAATGCCGGCGGTACCGTAACTTTCAACCCTCATAACTCGAAAAGTACTGATTAAAAAAACATTTCATTATAGCGTTTTGGAAAGCTCTCGAGGTAAGCTACAAGAATGTGCATTGAAAAATGGGGGTTTCCATTTAAGAAATTAAAGGTGACCTTCACGTGATCTTCAAACAACTATCCAAGGTCAAACCAATGACACCATCTTATGTGCCCCTCGAAGTCACAAAACTTTTGTCTGAAACATTTTTCTTTAAAATGTCGCGTTTATGAAAAAATCGGGTGAGACGGGTGATCTGGGACACCCTGTATATATATATATATATAATATATATGATAATAATGATGCTATTATCATTTAGTACAATATAGAGAAAATAGAATTATGTAATGCTCATTACGCTTGCCATTTGCGAATTGATCCTGCTTGTTTAATCTCCTGGTTTACACCCATCATATATCTTCGAAATTTTATACGCGAAATTTTATACAAGATGATACGTAAGTACAAATTTCACATTTGACTTAATATGCTTTCCAGAAAAATATTAAAATCGCAGCTCTTGATGCCTGATGTACCTCTATCCTACTTTATATTACTACTTTCTCCTCTTAACCTACTAAAACATGTTGACTAATAGACAATATCCTGTCTTTAAAAATTCCAGAATGAATTTTAACTATCAGCATAATAAACATCAAGATGTGTCCTACATATTCTCGCGGGTTAAACAACGGATTAAAATGTTTTCAGACGACCAATTTTTTGTAACTGGAATACGATTTAGTTTAATTTATTTTAAGATCAGTAAAATTGTATCGTTTTTGTAAATCAATGTAAATTATGGGCACCTATACAGTATATCAAATTTCAATTAACACAATAAATTTCTCCAAAATTATGGGAAAAGTCGAAATCTTTTTTTACGATGTCGTATGGTAACAAAACGATCATATTTTGATACACAAATTTGAATTTAGTTGAGACCACAATGTGCAATGATAAATATCAGTAATCAATTTCTCTTGTATTATTATGTAAAATAATATTAAGATAAATTTATCGAAAATTGAATATTTTATTAGATACTTCATATAAAGTATTCACTTTTCAATTATTTTACTTCTGTAGTTTTACATGCAGAATGAATTAAAAAATTGATCTTTGTTAAGAAAACCATATGATTCCATTTTTTAAAATGGAGTTGACTTTTATTTGATCTTGATGCTTTCCCAAGGTCAAATTTTTTTTATTAATATATGTACCTTTCAATACTATATTTGACTTTCTAAAAACAAGATTTCTTGAGAAAAACACGATATCTCGCATGGTTTCGGAGAAATTTAAATTCAATTGCGTTGATTAAAGTGGAACACAGTATGTATGAATATATTAAACGAATTTCTTCAGTTTATACTCCCGTCACAAGCAACAATTATCAATAGATACGAGGAACACTTGTACATTCATGTTTTTTTTTAATCCTTTTGCATCTATCACAATATCAGTCGTAAGCAAATGTCACAACGATGATCGCAAAAATTGACTCAACTTCAACTATTACAAATACAATGCAACTTGTCATAACTAATCAGAAGCACATCTCAGTAGTCTTTAAATTTATTATATTATATGTAATGATCAGATATTTAATTAAGAAGAAAATGAAAGTATTAACGCAGAAATGAAAGTATTAACGCAGAAATGAAAGTATTAACGCAGAAAATAAAACGTAAATTTTAATATTATTCAAATTAGTGACCTTGAAGAAATCATATTAGTTAAATCAAACGTTACTTTTAGTCATTTATTTTATCTTAGTAATAACTGAAGAATTAAAAAATACTTTGCAAAGTTAAAAAAGTCAATAGGAGTAGATTATATACATATTATTGTAACGATTATATAAAGACTGTACAATTGACGTTTTAAATTGGCATCGCAATCGTAACAGTTAAAACTTAACCAACCTTTACGATCATCGTTACGACGTGCATTGCATCTAGTTGCAACTGATATTACGATAGAAGGGCCTTTACGCATTTAGACACTGTAATTAATAAGATTTCATTTATTTTAATTTGTTATTATTAATTTTTCAAAAAGTTATTTTATTAACTCACGAAGACAAAATATGCAAAATATTCCGTTCTCAGCAATCATTTACCATTGATATATTCCGCACATTCTCAAAGAGATTATTACATCATCTTAAAAAATAAAAAGATAATTGGGCGTGCACAAGTGCTTCATGTCATAGTTTGTAATGACGGGATTAATATTGAATTTGAATTCTAATAGAAAGAGAAATTGAAGGTCAAGAAAAAGCTCCATCGGACGGAAAGATTGAACGATTATCGATAAAATTAAATCGTCAGCTCGTTTAAACATATAATTACCGTCGTCGACGTCGTCATCGCAGACGATACACCGGCCAACTCGCTTCGCGTCACCAACGACATATTCGTCACAGCGGCTGTGCGTCCCTTCACACATTCTCACGCCGCACACGCGTGCGAATAAATATTGATGACATCGTGGAAGATGTTAATCGCAACACGCGTAATTAGGTTCCTTTAACACCACTGCCGCTGCCGCCGTTAATCACGGTTCGGATACTCAACCTTCTTACCTTTTGGGAACGAGCACTCTCCTCTGCCGCAACATATTCTCCTTCGGCATCCTGTCACTCCTTTCAAGATCGGGCCTTTTCTGCGGACTTTTCGTCAGCGACGATCAGATGGAAAGCTCCGCGCGACCGCGTCGTTCACGTGCGTTCCATCGGCGAATGGATGAACGATCGATCGTTGAACTTATCCTCTAAGAACGTTACCGATGTAATCCAAGGACGGTCACTCATTAAATCACTCTGTACTTCATTCTTCCGGAAAAACGACCTGAGAAAAACGACCTTCGTCGATCGTGCGATTATCCACGATAGCGTCGAGCCTGCCAATCGCTGAGAATCCTTGATTGATTTTCTCGCCGATCGATCTACCTGCCGCTATCAATAGATCTTCGACCCGTATCTGTACACATTTACGACATCGTGATCGGCGTGTTTCCGCAGCGGCACCGCCGTGTGGAAGGTTCTTCGAGGTGTCGGACGTAGAAGCGCGTGTGCGGCTATTTTCTGCACGAACCTTTTCAGTCATCAATTCTTTGACGAAGGCAGAGTTGCACTCACCGAGGTAGAGACGAAGAAAAATACGCACTGGCTCGGTCGACAGCGACTCGTCTTGCTAGGTGACTGGTCGACACGCGACTGCCATGTTTCTTCGCGTTTCGGTCGAGCTTGGAGAAGGCGAGAAGCGGAGACGACACGCCATACGCTCTATTCTGCGTCCGCTCCGTTACTCGGTGGCACAACGTGATGCCACGATTCTACTCTATATTCGCTACTCCATGCCAGGGGCCTTGGCCGAGAGAGCGGTTCGTATGCACGCGGAGCAGGAATCGCTGCGCGTTTCCGCGACGGGGCCTCATCGTGTCGGTGAAAGAGGGACGCGCGTTTTTGGGGTTTCGGTGAGCAAAGTGAACGGATCGGTAAACTTTATGTGCGGGAACAACCCACTTTTCGAGCTCGAGTCCGCAGCGAGTCGTAGACGCTCTCGATAGAAAGATCGGATTCAATGAAGATATTATCTGTACACTAAACCTTACAATGAAGCCTTAGTGCTTTCTTCCGGTATTCTTGTTAAAAGAAATTCGAATTATTCGGGAAGAACATATTATCGAAATTATTTCCCTAATAAAATTGTTTAAGGACAGTCCCTACATTAATGGAATTTATAACTGACACGAGTTTAAATTACTCTGATAACGTTTAATAAGCTTTGATTACTTAGATAATTCATACTTACTAGATAATTCACACAATATTATGATATCTTAAAGATGTTTAAGTCGTCTTAAGATTTCAAAAATATCTTTTAAAATTGTCAACATGACGTCGTATTTATGACGTTATTAAAGTATCTTATGTCCCGATTTAAGATAATTTAAAACGTTATATCAAGACATTTTAATAACATCATATTTAAAATGACTTTGAGATGTTTATGTAGATGTTATATAGAATTATAGATTTTTATAATTATATATTGATAGACAATAGATATAAAAAAAGAAACAATATTTTATTTATTATCGCTCATTGAACTATAATTAGTCAAGAATTATTATTAAACTGTGGATTTGCATATCTGTCTTGCTCAGAATAATGAGAGCTATCGGTGACAGTTAGAATTATGATAGAATAAAATCTCAAGTTTAAATTAGAATATGTACAGCTTATGTCGCTAGATGCAATCATCATCCGCTAATTATCATCAATATATGACTCTCACTCTGAACAGGACAAATAAATAAATCCAAAGATTAATCAAAATTTTAAAAAATAATACATATGTTAAAAGGAAAATTATCATATAGCACAGAGTAACTCAAACAAAAAACTGATCAAATCATATAAACAAAACTTCTTAATCAATTATAAAGTTTATAAAGTTTCCACAGATTTTGCACGCACAACTCATAAAAACTAAAATATTGTGATAGTTGCTATAGCAACGTGTGCGTAAATATGTCAGTTTTAGTGATCGATAATGTCAATAATTGCACGTGCTCCAGGAAATGTTTCATAATAAAAGTTGTTTTCGTAAATTCTTTAAAATGTCTATAAAAATCTTGGGTAATATTATAAAGATGTCTTTGAAATGTGCGTGTAGTATGGGAAAGTTTAAATCTTAAATTAATAGGATCTTTTAGGCTTCTGTGGTGTGGATAAATAACTGTTTTGGTTTCCAAATTATTGTCGCGTCTTTCATGGATTTGTTTCCGACATTTCGTGAATATTACAGTTTACTTCTTCAGGATGAAGTACGGACCGAGACTATTGCAAATAGAATTTATTAGAATTTATAATTAGACCTTCAAGTTTTGTTTATATAATTTCATTAGTTTTCTATTTGAGTTGTTTTGTGTCGTATGATAATTTTCTTTCTGACATATTTTTTTTAATATTCCATGTTTTTTAATATTCATAAAACGTCGGAAATAAATTCGTGAAGGACGCGGCGATAACTCGGGAATTAAAACAAATATTAAATTAATAGGTTGTATATGCATTACCTTTGTTTTTATTTTTATGTTATCATTGCCATATACCATCATTATCAACGAGCCTGATTAATGCATGAAGTCGACTGTACGAGATCACAGAGTGCAAAATGATTGTAACACGCAATTATATTTTAATTCTTATTATATAATTAAAATGTAACTAAGCTTTGAACCTATTTCGGACCAAACATGAGTTTATGACAAATTAGAATAAATCGCTTCCGAATTCCTATTGTTCTCAAATTCAAATTTACTTTAATCAAAAATGTTGTAAGCTTCAATAAAGCCTTAACACTTACTAGGCTCAGATTTACTTTTTCAACAATATGCATCCTATTCTAATATAAGTATACATAGTCTCGCCATAAATTCAACGTTGTAATACGGAAGGAAAACTGTGCGCGCGGAAGTGGCAACACCGCCGACACGTAGATTATATATAGTAGTAACATCGTCAGTTGTTCACTTGCCGCATAGTTTCGTTGTTCATTCGCTACAGAGTGGAAAACATATGAATATCATGTTGCGGTGATCGCTTTATTTAAAGTCGGTAAAATTGTTAAACAGATTTTTAACGTATTAAAACCATTTAAAATTAATACGATTCGTTTATCAAACTATACGACAATTTTAGAAACGAATAATGTGAAAGATCAAGCATGAAGAACTTCTCGTTCTGTTAAAACAAAAGAAGTAATGAATGCTATGCCATATACGCTGTGTGTGCTCATATCTGTCCCGATCCTATATGTAAACAAAAAATTATCGCACGAAATGGACATTCCCCTACAGGCTGTACCATAAATTATACGTCAGGATTTACGAATGAAGGTATACAAAAAGTCTACCGGGCATTTACTGACCGAAAAATTAAAAGAAATACGAATAGTTCGTTCGAAAAATTTATTGCAAAACTTCGGAAAAAGCGGTTACAAAAGAATTTTGTTTCCTAACGAATAAGTATTCAGGATCAAGGAAAAATTTAATAAACAAAATGACAGAGCATGTCCGGAGTTTTATAGAAGCTCATGAGAAATTTCTAAGAATCCAAAGAGGCCATCTGTATAGTCTATTCTGTCCCAGTAAGCAAGAAACATTAAATCAATCTTTTGAAAAGTTGATTTCATATGGATTTTATAAACATTTTGACATAATATTTTATAAATGTTTTCTAACTGTTATTTGATAATATAATATTCCTAAATGTTAAAATCATAGTGTAGAAATATTATTTTTAATGTTTAGATCAAATATTGCTAACAATGATGTTGTGTACAACATTAAGAACTACATATTTGAGAACGTTATGTGTAATAAAATATCATCGTAAAAACGTTGTGTTAATGATTTCTCGCTTCCTAGGATATTATGTAAAGTCTATATTATTAGGTTGGTGCGTATGAAATGTCGCATTCTCTTTACATGCGGACGTTTTCCTCCCTGTTTTCGTTATACTTTTGTATTTGGCATAACCTCATTCATACTCGTATTGTCCATTGCCAGAGACTCATTTCAACAAAATAGGTTTTCTCGAAGGTCTTCCCTTTTTTATTTCTTTTGAGTTTATTACCGATATGAATTCTGCCGACATTCGCGTCATTTTCTTATATGAGTACAAACTTGGTAATAGTGCTGCAAAAGCTGCACGCAACATAAACCAAGCGTTTGGGGAGAATACGGTTAACAATCGGAAAGTGCAGCGTTGGTTCGAAAAATTTCGGACTGGCGATTTTTCACTGCAAAATGAGCCGCGCGGAAGACCCAAAACGTCTGTGAATAATGATGACCTGAAGGCTCTAGTGGAAGCGGATCCAGCCGTATCCACGAGGGAACTTGCTATCAGGATGAAAGTTGACCATACAACGATATTGAGACACCAAATTGTACTCCCATCGCTTGTGAATCGGCATGGCCCGCTACTGCTCCATGACAACGCTCGGCCGCACACATCGCACAAAACAATTGCGAAACTGAACGAACTGGAATATGAAGTTTTGCAGCATCCACCATATTCACCGGATCTCTCGCCGACCGATTTTCATTTTTTCAAGCATTTAGAGCTGTTTTTAAGAGGCAAACACCATGAAAATGAAGACAGTCTAAAAAACTCGATATCAGAGTTTATTAATTCTAAAGACCAAAATTTTTTTAAGACAGGCATCTACGCTTTAAAATCTCGTTGGGAGAAGTGTATTGAAGCGAATAGAGCATACTTTGATTGAATAAACAGCTTTTGAAGAAAGATATACAGTTTTATACAATCACTTAAGAATGCGACATTTCATATGCACCAACCTAATATACACGGCCTATCTGTTATCACGCATCTGTTATGATTAGTTGGAAAATTTCGTACGTAGGTGTCATCCATATCTATTTTTGTGAAAATGGGATAAAAACCTCGGTCAAAGTGTACTAAGTATACAAGACATGAACACCATTGTGAATTCTCTGTATAATAGCTTGTTTTGTGATGAATCTTTCAATAAGATCTTTCAACAAGAATCCGCGCCACCTCAAAAAATAACGCAACTCTGATTGGAAACCAACATTTCAGATTTTATCAAAGCTGAGGACTGGTCTTCTGGAAGATCTGATCATAATTCCTTCGATTTTAAACTACAGGATTTTCTTGAGGAAAAAGCTTGCAAGAAAATACATGTCAATTCAAAGTCTCTTGGATGAAGTCTTGTTCGTGCAAGGTCCAAAATTCCCCTGCAAACGGTGCGTTAATCGACTAAGTAGTGGCCGGAACGTTTATGTTTCTGTATCCAGAAACGGGCAGCTATATTAATAAATAATACAGTATCTTCCAAAAGTTCCGGAACGGCTAATTATTTCAAAAAATAATGATTTAAAAAAATGTTGAGAACAAAAGTTGTAGGATTTAAAAGAAGCTATTAGATATTGATAATAGTTTGACTTTAGAATGACCATGAAAAGCGTTATTAAGGTCAACATAAAAATCTTAAAGGGAACCCTCTATTTTTCGTTACATATATAGCTGACTTTGAGACGTTTCCGAAACACTGGTTACACACCTTCTTTTCATAAGAACTTTCCAAGTTATGGGGCTTGGAAGATGCAATACCGCCTGCATTAGCATTAACCAAGATATACTGCATGGAGGTTGCACGGTAGGATTTACACCTCTTGTGTGTGTATGTTGTGTGTGTGTATATGTATGTGTGTTACAGAGATAAGGATCCTACATTCATTCACATACAGCAGAGAGGGTTTGAAGTGATTAAATGCTATGGGAGTGACGCACCATGGGGTCCTAATCTCAGCTGACACACACACACACACACACATCCAAGAGGTGTAAATTCGACCGTGCAACGTACACACGGTATACCTTGTGTAATGATAATGCCGACGGAATTGCAACTTTCAAGCCCTATCACTCGGAAAGTTCTTATGGAAAAGAGGTATGTAATCAGTGTTTCGAAAACGTTTCAACATCAGCTATCAGAATACGTAACGAAAAATAAAGAATTCCATTTAAGATTTTTATGTTGACTTTAATAGCGCTTTTCAAAGTCATTATAAGGCCATACAATTATTAAAGTGTTATAGCATTTTAGAATCCTACAACTTTTGTTTGGAAATATTTATTTTTAAATCAATATTTTTTTTAATAATTAGCCGTTCCAAAACTTTTAGCAGACCCTGTATATCCCAAGACATACAGGATCTGCTAAACAGTCATGATCGTTAATAGTGAATTATATATATTTGCATACTCTGTATATCACAAGAAAGATCTTTTATTTAGATTTTGAATATATAGATCGCGTTAAAACTTTCGAAATATCTAATTATCTGAAAAAATACTGATTTATTTAAAAAATGATCGTTACAAAAATAATAGGGTTAGGGAAAAAAACTGTCAGATATTGATATTTATTTGACCTTAGGAAGCATTGTTAAAATCAACATAAAAATCTTAAATAGGAACCTATATTTTTCATTGCACATCCTTATAGCAGAGACGCTTCCAAAACACTGCTTATAAATATTTTATTCAATGAGAACTTTCAGAGATATAAGTCTACAAAGCTTCAATACCGTAGACATTTGCATTATCCAAGGTGTACCACGTGGAGATAGCCGGTCGGATTTATATTTTTTTATGCGTATATATGTATGTACGTGTATATAAATATTTAATGACTCCAAACTCTCTTTTTTGTGTGCGTGTGCGTATGAACGCGTGCGCGTGTGTGTGTGTGTGTGTGTGTGCACAAACGTATGGCTGCCGAAAGTTGTGGGCATACTTATAATTTTATTAAATGTTCGAATTAATGACCTTCTGTTTTGAGAGTCTGCTAAACAAATATAAAATGTATTTAATAGTACAAGAGAAAACCGGTGGAGTTTTCATCTCCGCTGACACAAACATACACACAACGCACGCACGCACGCATGTATGCACACGCACATACACACGCAAGCACGCCCATACACGAAAGATGTGTACCAGGTGTAGAAGTATGAAACCGGAATTTCCCTATAGATGGTGCTAGCCATCAATTTAGGGACCGTAAGACCGCTTCTGCAGCGCCATCATCTCCCTCTAACAGCTAACGAAGATTTTCAACACACAACAACCCAAGTTCCATACACCGGTATATTTGTCTATA
>NW_014554455.1:39604-45282 GCF_001313825.1 Dinoponera quadriceps | reverse complement strand
GTGAAACCGTTAACACTGATCGCTACCAACAGCAAATGATCGATTTAAATCGAGCATTGCGTGAAAAACGACCGGAATATGGAAAAAGGCAACACAAAGTCATTTTGCTCCATGATAATGCCCCATCACATACAGGAAAACGGGTCAAGGAAACGATCGAGGTGTTCAGCCGGGAAATACTAACGCATGCGGCTTATTCTCCAGACTTGGCTCCGTCCGATTATCATCTATTCGCATCAATGGGACACGCTCTCGCTGAACAACGCTTCAATTCGTATGAAAATGTACGAAAATGGCTCGATAGCTGGTTCGCTTCAAAAGAAGAAATGTTTTTTTGGCGTGGCATTCATAAACTGCCGAAGAGGTGGAAAAAATGTATAAATAGCAATGGACATTATTCTGAATAAAATATTTTTTATCATTTTCAAACAACAGACGTGTAATTTTTACAAAAAAATTCCGGTTTCATACTTCTACACCTGGTATATTGCGAGATATACTGTTATACAATTGCAAAAAAATTTATCCCACGAATCGTGCAAGGGTGCATCGATAGGAATTGATAGCATTCAAAATAATTTAATCTTTACCAAAAGTTTTGGAAACCTAGAACCTTCAATAGACGTTATACGCATATACCTACATTGCGAAAAAGTCTTTCGTCGCGCTGTTAAGTCTAGCATCGCATTAACCCTTTTAGTGCCGAACGACGAATATATCGTCGTTCGCAACACTTGCGAAAAGTGCCAACAACGATATATCGTCGCGTATCCGAAGGCGTCTTATTATTTGTATTGCGATTGTGTGCGTATGATTTTCAACAAATATTGAAATACAACTAGCATTACTTTATTCTTTCTTTATTTCTTAATATGCTGCTTTTTGAATTTTGTAAATATCATTTTTAGTTTGGTTTTTATGAGCTTTATCCCAAACCTTAGCAAATTCGTCAAATTGGCTCGGTATTCTTCGCATAGATACGATTATTAATGAAATGAAAGAGAAGGGAGTTATTGAAGAATCTCAAAGTTCTTGAGTATCTCCTGCAGTTTTGTTGAGAAAAAAAGTTGGTTCAATTCGTTTTTGTGTTGATTTTAGGAAGTTAAATTCTGTTACGATAAAGGATTCATTTCCTATTCCGCATATTAATGACACGATCGATCAATTGTCGGAGAATTCTTGGTTCTCAACTTTGGATTTGAAAAGTGGTTATTGGCAAGTTAAGTTACGTCCTGAAGAAAGAGAAAAGAGAACTTTTTCAATTGGGAAAGGTTTATGGCAATTTATAGTTTTGCCTTTTGGATTGTGTAATGCTCCATCTACCTTTTAAAGACTTATGGAGCAAATTTTGCAAAATTTTTGTATAAATTTTGTTTAGTTTATTTAAACGATGTTATAATTTATGGTAAGACTTTTGAAAGTATTATTGAACGCTTAAAGGCTGTTTTTCTGCAATTAAGGTCTGCTCATTAAAATTGAATCTTAAGAAATGCGTTCTTCTTGGGAATTACTTTAAGTTTTTGGGCCATGTTGTTTCTAATAAAGGGATTTCGAAGGATCCAGAAAAAATTTCTGCTGTTTCGGATTGGCCGATCCCTCAAACTAAAAAGTAGCTTCGTAGTTTTCTTGGATTTTGTTCTTATTACCGGAAATTTGTAAAAGGTTTTTCTTCAATTTCAAAGCCTTTATTTGTTTTTACTAAAAATCAATCGAAATTTATTTGGTCTTCTCTATGACATGAAGCTTTTGAAAAATTGAAACAATCTTTGCTTCTACGATATTGTCTTTTCCCTTGGAGCATGGGGAACTTATTCTTGATACTGATGTATCGAATTTTGGTATCGGAACAGTTCTATCTCAGATTCAAAAAGGTCGAGAGAAGGCCATTGCTTATTTTAGTCGGGTTTTAAATAAATCTGAAAGGAATTATTGTATTAATCGTCGGGAATTATTGGCTATAATAGAATCGATTAAATCTTTTCATCAGTATTTGTATGGTCGGAAGTTTTTGATTCGTACGGATCATGCTTCTCTTAAGTGGATTATGTCTTTTAAGGATTTGGAAGGTCAATTGGCGCGTTGGATGGAAAGATTGCAGCAATATAATTTTGAAATTTGTTATCGAAAAGGTTTATTGCATAGTAATGCTGATGGCTTATCAAGACGCCTTTGTGCTGAAGATAATTGTAAGTATTGTTCTAAGGTTGAGATAGGTGATGAGGTTAAAAATGAAGTAGTTGCTTGAATAATCTTGGGTAAAGACATTAATGTAGATTGGCGAAAGGAACAGTTGGAGAATCAAAGTATTTCAATTATATTTCGAGAATTAGAATCTGGCCGACGTCCTTTGTTGAATGAGGTTTCTTCTGAAGATCTATCTTCTAAAATTTATTTGTTTTATTGGGATAGTTTGGTTATTAAGGATGGTGTTTTATATAAGAAATGGGAAGCTCCAAATTTAAAATCTAGCTTCTTGCAAGTTATTGTTCCTAGTCCTCGCGTGAAACAAATTTTAATTGAGGCTCATGATTCTCCTTCTGGTGGTCATTTTGGGATAAACAAGACTTTGGAGAAAATTCGTAAACGTTTTTATTGGGCCACATGTAAGAAAGATGTTGAGAATTGGGTTAGGTCTTGTAAAGTTTGTGTTTCTAAAAGAGGTCCTTCTGATAAAGGGAAATCTCCCTTATAAATTTATAATGTTGGTGTTCCTTTTGAATGTCTTCAGATGGACATTTTGAGTTCATTATCTTTAACTTCTTCTGGGAATAAGTATTTGTTAGTCATTGCGGATTGTTTTACAAACTGGGTAAAAGCTTTTCCTTTGAAGAATATTACAGCTTCTACAGTTGCTGAAGTTTTTGTTAATGAAGTAGTTTCTAGGCATGATGTTCCATTGGAGTTATATATAGATCAAGGAAGAAATTTTGAATCGAAATTGTTTTTGGAGCTTTCGAGATTGTTGGGTTTTAGGAAAACAAGGACTACTGCTTTTTATCCGCAGTCTGATAGACAAGTTGAACGTCAATATCAGACGATATTGCAGTATCTGTCCAAATTTATTTCTGAAAATTAACCTTTTCACTGCCGAATTACTGAATTAGTAACAAAATGCTCTGTGCCAAATTAATTTTAGAATTTTTATTTTCATTTTAACTTAAAATAACTTATAGATATGTAATAAAATTGCAATATAAGCTCACCATAGATGTTGATGATGACTGCAAGTGGCTCCAGAGGGATAGAATAGTGAAAAAAAATTAAGTAAAAATACCACAGGCAACACATGAATTTCAGAACTGTCCATACAAGCTAACAATTTTATTACAAGGTGACGATTGCCATATAGCATACCACTACGCATTACATCGTCTGAGATTTTTTATCATAGATGCCAGTATAATGCAGAGACTTTTATGAATGAAGTTTCTGTTGCTTCATAAGAGATGGCAGGAAATGCCTGAGCAGTTAGAACGCGATCAGAAATTTTTTTGGTGCGATATGTTCACACTAAAATATCACGCGAGTATATTCGACAGTGGCACGGCAGGCATTGATTTCCGCTGACGAGATAACTCGACAGTGGCATATAAAAGGTTAAAAGGATTGGAATCGTTGGATTTCAATGTTTTTACTTGCTTATAGGTCTTCTAAGCATGAAATGACTGGATTTTTTCCTGCTGAGTTATATTTTAGGCAAGATCTAAGATTGCTTATCGATTTGTTGCGTGGGTCTCCGCCTATCGTTGATAGTTATAAATCAAGCGAGAATTATGTTTTACATTTACGGGAAAAAATAGATCAAGTTCATCAACACGCTAGACAATTGATGGTAATTAAAAGCAATAGAGTAAAGGCGTTTTTTGAAAAGCAAGGAATTTGTCTTTTGAAGCGGGACCAAAAGGTTGGTTTTATAATCCTCGTCGGAGCAAAAGCAAAGCTCCCAAGTTACAAAATTTTTGGGAAGGTCCATATGAGATTGTGAAAAATATTAGCGATGTGGTACTTCGTATTCGGAGGTCTAAGAAACATAAAAATAAAGTAATTCATTTAAATAGATTAGCTTCTTTTTATATTAGAGATTGATTTGTTATTGGTGGAAATGTTTCTGAGCCTTGTATCTGGATATTGTTTTAGTCATGAGGATTTCAATCTTAAGGAATTTACTGCGGTGTTTTGTTTCTTAATTTTAGTTGGTATTGATGAAATATCTGGAGTTTTGGTGGAACATGTAGAGACTTGGTGTACACCTGGAATTGAATCTTAAGGAGGCCGCCTCACCCACGGTTTTTGACCATGGTTTTCCCATGGGGCATTGGACGAGTGCCGAAGCGGGGACTTGGGGTGTTTTCGCAAGTAAACGTTAGGTCCACGGGTGATACCTTCTCCTTGTCCGAAGATCAAGATAGAAGCACAAGAGAGTTCGAACATCTAGTACTACCCCTTATTGATTAAGGAGGAACATAGAGGAAGAAATTGAGACATGAGGGATTCTTATTGACGCAGTACGGTAACATGGACAGGAGTCTATGTTGGTACAGGAAGCGTCGTGGTCCCAGGAAGCGTTTTGAAGATGGATCCTATGTCGACGCCGTACATTAGCACGGGCTGGAGTCCGTGTTGGTAGTACAGGAAGCGTCGAGGATCTTGGAAGCTGTGTTCCAATTGTCGGGACGACAATTTTAAAGATGGGGACAGTGTTACGCCCGTATCTTGATGCCCGCGCTTTTAGCGCCCTGAACGTACAGCTGATTCTCTTGACAACGAGTCGTAACCAATAGATGATCAGTGTTGACCGATAAACAAAGAGTTTGAGAAATTCTCTCTGGGACGGTCGAGTCGCCGTGACGTGCGCGTCGGTTTTTCGCGAGGGAGAGTGAGAGAGATCTTGAGTCTGCGAGTAACACGTATTGGGTTGGCAAATAAGTTCGTTCGGTTTTTTAATCAGAGTAGGTTTACTCGTTCTGCTATCTCTTTTCCACAGCGCTATCGCACAACGCGCTTGCGCAGCTGAGAAGCGACGTTCCACCTAACCTATTTGTAAACATACGCCGGTTAATACCAGAGTATTGTGCGTACTGCACGGTTGCAAATATGGAAGAAAAGAACGTCCATTTTCGCCATATTTATATTTTACTTTTTTATTTCAAAAAAGGCAAACGAGCTGCGGAAGCTCATAAGAAGATTTGTAATGTGTATGGGGACGATGCTTTAACATAACGTGTGTGTCAAAAATGGTTTGCCAAATTCCGTTCTGGAGATTTTGATGTTAGTGACGCGTCCCGTTCTGATCGTCCAGCAGAGATTGATTCAGCTGTAATAAAGAATACCGTAGACAAAAATCCATCGCAAACAGTACGAGAGATTGCTACGACACTTAATATCCCACACAAGTGTAGAAAACCATTTGCGTCAGTTGGGATACGTTTCTCGCCTCAATGTTTGGGTGCGGCACGAATTGACCGAGGCCAACTTAACCGCTCGCATTTCCATCTGCGACGCGCTGCTGAAATGCCAAGAAAACGATCCATTTTTGAAGCGGTTGGTTAGGGGAGATGAAAAGTGGGTCGTCTGCGATAACGTAGTACGTAAAAGATCATAGAGAAGCGGCAGTGAACCACCACAAACAACCTCGAAGGCAGGATTGCACCCGAAGAAAATTATGCTCTCAGTGTGGT
>NW_014554455.1:6897-38178 GCF_001313825.1 Dinoponera quadriceps | reverse complement strand
ATTGTATTATATATATATATATATATATATATATATATATTATTGTATATATTTTATTATATATATTTTATTATATATATATTTTATTGTATATATTTTATTATATATATATGTATATATTTTATTGTATTAATTTTTTATGTGTAATATTTCATGTAATTTTATTTTTTAATATACTTAAGATCATGAATACATATATACATATATACATATATATATGTATATATTTTATTGTATTCATTTTATATGTGTAATATTTTATGTAATTTTATTTTTTAATATACTTAAGAACAAAAATCCATCTATTCCTATTATTTAAGTCACTTCATAAATACTTTATACCATATTTTTATCTTTCAAAAATGCTTTCAAACATTTTTATTTTTGAATCTATATATATAAGATACAGGCTATGGATATAAATTTTATTCTACATTTTCCATTGATTCTTACATATAGGATAACCTCCTCAAATGTAAAATGTCTGTGTTCAATCGAAAGTTAGCCACATTCTTATTTACATGACAAATCTTCAAACTCAATTTTTTCGAAAACGAAGGCTCAAACGAAAAAAGTATATTTCTCTCAACATATTTTTGCATATAAAATCGCCTCTTATTCGCTATTTTATTCATTTTTCATGTATTTTTCAGAATTATGTTCTTTATACATCGTTTATAATGCGGTTTATATAGCGGTACTGTTCACGAGTAAAATTCAACCAATCAAATCCAGGCACAGTTTTAGAGATACCTCGTCCCTCAAATGGGCTTCACCCCTTTATCGATAAACTCTGCTTACGTTCTATCCTTATATTCCTACATCTATGGGTTCAAGACATCCTGATGGAAACACTTAAAAACAATCTTATTCCTTTTTCTCACATTCTTACTTTTCTAAAAACTTCTGATCACTACCTATAAAATCACTATGTAACTACTAGGATAATTGGGCTGTTATCCCCTATCCAAAAAAACATTTGTCAGTGGTATTGGGGCAATATAAAGCGGACAGGTTACCTGCCACCAGAATTGAAGGAAGGAAGGAAGGGCTATACTGATTGGCCGACATTAAGGCCGGTATTCATAGTCAGTTTTTATATTTAAATTTATCTTCAGATGCTTTTGTGACCGAGTGTAACTAAATAAATAAATAAATCGATGTCAAACCGTCCGCGCCTTCCAGGCCGCGCCGAACGTCTAGAAATTAACTTCTCCAAGAATCCTGATGCCCATACACGGTCGCCAGGGCGTTTTTAAAATCCCGCTCAAACTCTCGGCCTAAGAAGCTGGACCGGCCAAGTCTCCCCAGATATGCCGTATAGTGGTTGGTGCGCGGAGGGATTTTCCTCCCCGGCGGCGCTATCGTCTCCGAAAAGATGCTCGAGTCGCAGGACGCCCGCCTCAGATACACAGTATGAAAAAGGGAAGGCACGAAAAATGAAGCACGTATTCTTAGAAGCGAATAATTAAATTCTATTTATTAAAACTAAAAAAATACCAGCGCGGTAAATGATAATGAGATCAACAAATAAAATATGGATTACAAATGCTCAAAAGAATAATGCAAAACAAACGAAAATACTATGAAAGGCTTGATTAGGATTAACGCGCTTAAAAACTACGAAATGCCTAGATGTATAAACAAGTAATACTTATAATAAAACGCGACTAACAATTATGAGATGAAATCCTGAACGAATACTATACAAATCCAATTTGTAAAAGAAAACATACATGGAAAACGGAATTATTTCCAGTACGTCGATAAAAAATATTGCAACGCAGTTTCGTCCGCGGCTTCTTTATCCCGCCCTATTGCGACGCAGGACTCTCGTCGTAAGCAAGTCGAAACACGATCGGGCACACACGGCGAGACGACGCAGTATGCGTCGTTTATCGTACCGAGTTGCCCCCTGATCCTGCCGACGCCGGCTTATTTCCTTCTGAATGAGGTTTTTTGGTTCCGATCACTCACGTCGCGATCCGCGTTAATTTACGCACCGGACGCTTTATCTTCCCGACGAAAGGTCTCGAACGAAAGAAAATTACGGGGGAAACCTGTGGCAAATTTATACACCACTTACCGTCGCAAGAGTGACCGGTCGTTTCCCCACATCTGCCAGGCCTCCTCTTCTGGGTTGACACCGGGCCGCCCTCACAGACTTTTTCCTTGTGCGACAGCTCTTTGAAAATCCTTCGTCTCCTTCCTGTCTGCGCAGTTCTCAGCTTCCCTGGTTCTACGTCCAGCGTTTGCTCGCTACTGCCTCACTTGCTACTTCTTCAATTTCAAACGTTATCTACCTTTCGCGATGCTTCCTGATTCGCTGTCGCCAATCGCAGTCGCGCCTCACCTTTTTAACAGCCTGGGTCTGCGGTGCCACCTACCGGAGGTCTGCTTTACTTTTATCTAATTCCGGTTTTTATTTTAAACAAACTTCTGCTTTTTTCGTACTACATTTATTAAAATAATTTGGGTCTAAAATTAAACTTGTAATGTAAAGCTAAACTCTTATAATCTTCTCCTAGACATAACGAAAATAAACTTGTTCTTATAAAAATAAAGCTGTTCTCATAGAAATAAACTGTTCTTATGAAAATACACTGTTCTTATAAAAATAAAACTTAAAAAGATTCTTGGTTTTGTTTTGGTTCTTTGGGTAGTCTTTCTCTTCTCCTGATCAGCCGCGCTCATCTACGCGGCTGAACCACCGGTTGCACCCTACGACTCATTTCATTGGCCACGAAGCATCTGAAAATAAACCAATGACGGTCTTAAATAAGATCCGACTATGAATACCGACTTAAAGAAACACTAACGGTCTGTTTTTTTTCGAAACACTTTCTGCACTAATGCACACCAGTGCAAGAAGTTTACACTAAAGCGTTCTTTTTATCGAGAATGACGTCATCATGACGTTATCAACGCTGTTCGTTTTCGCAGTGCAACAGCATGTAGTGCAGGCAGTTCAGTGAACTGTTGCACTGAGTCAGGAAGTAGTGTGGCCAGTGCAATGCATAAAAGTGTAGCTTGGAAGTACATGTAAACGTAACGGAAATACGAAAAGTCTCTATCAAGTATGTGGCTGGCATTTTATTGAAATGTGTGAAACATCTTTCTTATTTCATTTTCAAAAATTGTTAATATTATACCATCACACACACATACACAGCAGAAATGTTCAAACATACCACAAAGATGAATTTAAGATGTCAAGATATATTACTTTATGATTTTATATTTATTTTATATTTAGTCATTTATTTAAATTTATGATTGGTAGGGTATTATTATTTATTATTTATGATTGGTAGGGTATATAATATTATAAATTATTAATAAATTTGCTATGTAATAGTGGTTGTATTACAACAAAATCCTTTTCGTCAGAAGAATCAAATAATGCCACGTGATGCACCGTGTTATTTACTATACTCTAGCGTTTCAGCGGTGCGGCGAAAACGAATTGATCTCTTCATTGCACTTTGCACTGAACTATTCTGTACTAGTCTTTCCCAGGGCGGTTTAGTTCAGTTCAGTGCAGTTCTAGTGCAGTTTTAGTGTAGCGAAAAAAAACAGACCTTTAAATCACTTCTGGCTGTGGTCAATTGCAACGTCAATGGGGATATTTCCGCTTTCTGCAGTTAGGAGTGTGAGTGAGCGAGTGAGTGAGGAGTGAGAGAGTTTACTTACATACTGTGGAACGGCGGAGTTGCGAAAGTCGCGTTATTACATGAGCCCGATTGTTTTAATAATGCCTCATATATTGCTGAGCGATTCAATTGCTGTAGAATTGGAAGGTAAATTTGTTGGAATTATGATGTGCAGAGTCGTCATTCACTAGGTGAATTCAATAAAAAAATGTTCTAACGAACTAACCTATTTCGTAAACAATATGTAAACAGCATTGGGCAATATCGCGATAATGCCAACCTAAATCGAGTGATTTACATCTTCCAATATACGTTGTTTATCAAACGTTTCATTTTTTAATTTGTTGCGCATGCATCATTAATTTTGTTTTCATACATTCACAAATATAGATTACGATATGTAACCGTTACTTCGGAACAGAATGTCGACTGCTGCATTATTATGATTGCGTTACAATATTCACTGCCAGTGCTGAAAATCTATGATGCACATAATATGAACTATAGATTTTCAGAATTGTCAGTAAATTTCGAAACATATTCTGTAATGACAATTCCAATTTTTGTCATAGCCCAAGAACCATGGCCTCAACCAATAACTTTATACCAACCATATGAGGTAGAACAGATTTTATTACCTGATAATGCAAACTGTCTGGCAGTACAGGCTTTTCTGAAAATGTGTCAACTTGAATTTGAGATAGAGCCGAGGAAGAATGCGGAGTTCATGTCACCATCTGGTTGTGTACCATTTATTAAATGTGGTACTAAGTTAATATCCGAATTCGATAGTATAGTGACGCATATAGAGAACAAAGGAATAAGCCTATCCAATAATTTGGATCATGATGCCAAAGTAGATATGAGGGCATACGTGTCCCTGGTAAACAATGTGTTTGTAAATGCAGAATTATATATATGCTGGGTGGATGAAATTGTTTTGAACTCAGTCACAAAGCTCAGGCATGGTAGTGTGTATCCATGGCCACTTAATCATTACTTGAACTGGCAAAAGAAAAGAGAAGTCATAAAAAAACTTAGCATACTTGGTTGGTATAACAAAAGTTTAGATGAAGTGTTTGATGATGTAAAAAAATGTTGTATCGCATTGTCAGAGAGGCTGGCGGATGAAGAATTTTTCTTTGGGAAAGAGTAAGTAACTTCTATATATTTTCTATAATGCTTTTTCAAGGTCATTTGTCCATTTACTCACTTATACTTAAATTTGTATTCTAAAAGACCTACTGAAATTGATGCCCTGATATATGGACATATTTATACTCTCACATCACCTTCCTTTCTTTCCAACCGAGGAATCATTGTCACCATTCGTCAGTTTCGGAGACTTATTGAACACATGTTCAGGATTAAACATCGTTATTTTAATTTTGGACGAAAAATTATGGATGGTTTTGAAATAATTGAATCATCATCCAAGAATATTCTGTAGGACGACTTTCAGTCACAACCTGAGTTACTTCCTCCCCTTCTCAAGAATCCCTGTATATTTTCAATAAATTATTACAATGTATAAGTAATTATATACTATTTGCATAAGTACATTTACATTAGCTGAAACTTAAACACATAATGTGTATATATATATATATATATATATATATATATATGTGTGTGTGTGTGTGTGTGTGTGTGTGTGTGTGTGTGTGTGTACAAACAAACATACATACATACATACATACATACATACATACATACATACATACATACATACATACATACATATACACGATTTTAATTGTATATTAACAATTTTACATCTAATAGACCTAATGAGTTGGACGCTTTGGTATTTGGTCACATATTCACGATAATCACGACGCCGTTACCCAACAATGAGCTGGCTAGAATCGTGAAAGGCTATCCAAAGCTTATTAAGCTCTGTAAACACATCGAGACTAGGTATTTCCAGCGTACAGAGGACTAGATAGAACCTTACTCGGGCTTCAGATATGTCGAGTTGCGTTACACTGATCACATTCGTCGTAAATTACGGTTCCTGTGCTTTGCGACTGACACGACGAAGGATAACAACATCAAAGAAAATCTTTGTAATATTCAATGATTTGCCAAATAATTATCGGCTTAAATAACAATTTGTCATTGATAAAAATGATGCCTACGTATCAAATTGAATCTAGTTTATCTCGGCTGCAAGATGGATATATCTGAAGTGCGAGTAATATTAAAGCATGATGTGTAGTACATTTTAATAATGTTATTGATCCAGTAATGTTATAAAATCGAAGATGCGTGCGTGCGCATAGAGATAGAATTCTCTAAAAATCCGGAAACGCTCAAATTTATAGCTCAAGTACCTCGAAAACGATCAACTATAACAAAAAATATGTAAGAAGCAAAGTTATAGAGCTTAAAAAGAATGTACCTAATGATGATGAGAGTTTGACTTTAAGTGGAGTTAAGAAGGTCATATAAAGATCAAGTTGAATTTTTTTAACAGAACTCATTTTTCATAGCATATTCTTGTAGCTTATTTTAAGAGCTTTCCAAAACACTATAATAAAATATTTTTTTCGTTAAGTACATCTCAAGTTACGAGGCCTGAAAGTTACAGTACCGCTGGTATTAGCATTACCTAAGGTGTACCGTGTGGAAGTTATACGGTCGTATTTACACTTCTTGTATGTATATGTGTGTGTCACAATAAAGATAAGAATCCTACGATTCGTCACTCGTAATATTTATTGACTCCGGAGTAGTTAGTCAATAACTCCGTGTTGACATTGGCGACACAATTTAGAACGACAAAAGTATGAACTAACAAAGTGCGGTTCAGCAAGCACTATAAATACTTCGAAGCATTTCTCTTTCTTCATCTAACTTTTGAGTCTGGATAAAGGAAGAAAAATAAGGAAAAAACTTTTGTAACGCTTGCTGGATCGCATTTATATAAAGAATGAAAAATGGCGTGTTGACAACAAAATATTGTTTTGCATCCCATTTCCTTATTTGCTTAATGTGTAGGTATGACTTGTAACATACTTGTTAAACCCATAGAAATGGATGAAAACCAAGATTAGCTTGGAATTTTATACATGGGAGTATATTTTCTACTCCTTTCTCAACAACTGTGAAACCGTTGGTCTGTTTTTTTTAGCTGTACTACTAAACTGCAATAAGTTAGAATGAAACAAGTATATTTTGTCTGGTTCTAACTTACTCATTATTATTTATAGCAAATTTGGCTCCTTGCATTAGTACGTTCTGGCTGCACACTAAGGCCGATCTATATATTAAGTTACATATTAATTTTATTATATATAGTCCGTTTATATAATTTAAAATTATCTTAAATTTATTTCCATATGCTGCACGAATCATTTCACTGGCTAAGAAGTACCTGTAGATGAATTGGAGAAAATGTTAAATATAAGAACGAATTGTAAGCCCGTTAGCCCTTACTACTTACTGTGTACTCAGTGTGCACTAGTGCAAGGGACCGAATTCGCTATTATTCATTATATTGCATCAGCTCAGCAGTATCTAAAAAGAACAGACCACGTGTTTTTTTTCATATGAATAGGGCCTTATTTCACATACCTTTTATAGCTACTTATTGATTATCAGAAGAGGAAAGAAATTTTCTTTCATTTTCACAAGTATCCCCAAGCGATCTCAAGTGTGTTTTATCCAAATACCTGTTTATTTGCGAATGGCACGCGATATTTCTCAACGTATTACTTCTTGCCTTGTGACATCACGAATTCAATATATTCGCGGCGATTACTCCGAATCCTTAACAAAAACAATACTTTATTATAGTATTTTGGAAAGTTTTTGAAAAGCTACAAGAATATACAATAAAGAATGGGGAATTTTATTTTAAAAAATTCAATTTGACCTTCATGTGACTTTGTGAATTCCACCTAAAGTGAAATTTTTATCAATATAGGTAGATTTTTTAGTTCTATAATTTTGCTCCTTACATATTTTTCGCTATAATTTATCGTTTTCGAGATATTTTTGCGTTTTGGACTTTTAGAGGACCTTGTGTGCGTGCGTGTGGGCGCTCAGGATGTCCTGAAATCGAGGTCAATCGCTCAGGAAGTGATAAGGGACGCAAAAACAAGGAAAAAAGTTGATATGAACATACAAGCGAAAATGCGTTATTTTCGAGTTATCGCCATTTTTATGTTGTAACTTGAAATTGCTGTTTCGAATTTTTTATCAAAATTTAAAAAAGGGTTAGTATATGAATTTTATAACATAACTGAACTCAAATGAAAGTTACAGGTTGCTTTAGTATTACCTAGGATGCACGACGTAGAAGTACAGCTTTTAATATTCCTTGGTAGAGATCAGAACCTCACAGTTCGTCACTCCTGTGGTATTTAGTAACTCCAAACCTTCTCTGCTACATGTGGGAGAAGAGGGACCGGGGGAGAAGGGGTATATGTGTGTTTGTCTGTGATAATATGAAAATTATAAGAGGTGTTTAAAATGTCCTTCTTTCGCAAGAATGCAGACTCTAAGCCTTCTTTATAACGAGTCCCGAACTTTGAAACATTTCCACACACACAGACACACATACACGCGCGCGCGCGGCACGGGCGTTTAGAGTCACTAAATACCATAGGAGTGATGAACTATGGGATCCTGATCTCTATCAAGGGATGCTAAGGGCTGTACCTCCACGTGGTGCATTCTGGATAATGTTAAAGCAGCCCGTAATTATTATTTGACTTTAGTTATGTTATAAAACTCATATACTAATTATCTCTTTCTTTAATTTTGATAAAAAATTCGAAACACAGTAATTTCAAGTTACAACATGAAAATGGCGGTAACTTGAAAACATATTTTCATATCAATTTTTTTCCTTGTTTTAGGTCCCCCATCACCTCTTGAGCAATTGACCTCGACTTATGGGACACACACACATATACGTGCGTGCGTGCGTGCGCGCGCGCGCGCGCGCGCGCGCGCGCGCGTGTGTGTGTGTGTGTGTGTGTGTGTGTGTGTGTGTAATTTCATGGTACTCTTAAATAGTTTATTTTCTTTATATAAACGCATAATTTTTTAATTAAACGTCTAGTTCATTCTAAATGCATAATATTGCACGTAACATTTTTCAGCATTTTTCTCCCTCAAGCTATACAGAATCAAATAATTAATGAAACGCTGGAGTTCAAGAATTAAACCAATGATCCATCTAAGGATTTGATTTAGACAAAAAGGTGACCTTTTCCTTAAATAAATTCAAATTTTAAATATCAAGCAAATTATACTAAAAGAAGTTGAGGTACAGAATATTGAAGGCTCTGCCTTGATTGGGTATAAAATTTTGTTTTTGTAAAGTATACCATCAATTTTACAAAGTTAATATTTTTGTGGTGTTATTTATATGTTAATGGGGCCATTTAACAATTACGTCACGCAAAATTTGACTATTTTATAACCACTCCTCTTCCTTTTTCGTGACATTTTGTCATTAAGTATTTGGATTCTTTTCCAATATTACGTAACATGTGGATAACCCTTCCCCCTCTTTGTTTACACATTGTTATTAAATTTCTTGAGATTCAGCATGAAAATAAACACCATGTACCGTGAGCTTAATGTGACGTTCCATAGCCTTTAATCCCCTCCTCTCCCATCACAGCTGTCAAAGAAGCTAATATATGCCTCCTTTGTGGTGTGACGTAATTGTTGAATGATCCCTATAATGATAAATATAATTTTATAAAACAGCAGTATTGTATATTGTTAAATGCGCTGTTTTTATATAAATTAATATACTGATATCGATGTCATATAACGAAATAGAAAAAAGAATCTAGTCAATACACCATTTTTCTATATCCATCTTTATCACATATCAAGAAGTAACCATCTTTCATGTATCGTGAGTAATGGCTGCATGTAAAATTGAATATAATCTTCTTTTGAATTTCATAATTCTAATGTGTAATATATGTCCCAATATTTCTTGTCTTCAGCGTTTCAGTACCAATAAAATATGAAACAAGCGTTTATTTATATAATTTACTTTTCTCCTCAATTTATTTCTACTTATAACAAACATTACAAGAATAATTTATTGTAACATGAAATAATAATACTCCGCAATTGTGATGTAGGAAAACAAAAATGTTTAGGATGGTTAGTTATACACAACGAAAGCGATTTCACGAATAACAATCTGCTTTATTATTATAATATATTTGTGCATAATGTATGATTGTTATAATCTTAAACTATGATAAACACTATACGAGATGCAAGTCTTTTTGCGATGCCTTCTGTTACACATCATGTCGCTTACTTTGTTCTTTTGATACTATGAATTCGGACTATGCTTCTTATGTTATGAATTATACACAAGTTATATATAATGTAGTACACGTAATCAAACGTATAACTATATAATTAAACGCATAGTATAATTATATAATTATCGACAGATACTTTTATTAACATCTTATATATATTTCTTTTAAGAACTGCAATCTAGAGATGTAGATATAAAAATCGTGACAATGATAAACAATTGCGATTCACAGCGAGATCAGAGAATGTAATATTGTTAACAGAAAAAAAAAAGCTTTCAAGACAGATGCAATCTGGATAGCAAGATAAATAAATTGAGATCATTTCGCACTAGCGGTACAAAAGAGACGGTGCATTAATCAATTCTCATAGGTATTGCTTTCAAGTATACATCATAAAACAAAATATTTTAAGTATGAGTTCTGTTATGTACAAATATCGTATAAACACATCATGGAGAGACTTCGTACTCATATGGAAGTATTAATAGAAACTATACAATAAATCAAGACTATTGTGCTCATGCTGTCTCCTTACTATGCAGGATTCGATATTTCTAATTTGACTTTCAGCCTAAACGAGCTAACGGAATCGCACGTTATTGTACGCAATGTTTGCATTTATAAATATTGTTTCGCACGATGTGAATCGAAACTATAATTTCAATGATCTAGAATTGTTTAATTCATCTCTATATACCAACAGGTATATCCATTTGTGAAACATTGTCAAGTGTATAATATAGCGACTTATGTATTGTGGAATAACTATTATATATTTATCTATTTAATATCTTTAAGATATTTTGTTATTCTTTTTTCTTTCTTTTTTTCTTACGTCGATCGATATCTCTCGCAGACGTTGAATTTGGTGCATGCTACTTAAATTAATCTGGTGGTAAAAAGCTGAATAGCCGAAATTGTTCTCTGATGTGTGGCCTTACGTCTCCTCCCTACGATAAGAATATAAAATTGAAAATTGATATTAGTTTAATATGAAGTCTAGCAGGAAGATGATGGAAAGAAAACAACTTACCCAGTTCACTAGGTTTTCTAAGAATGGTAACAACTTCATCAGCTCGTTATCGGAGCGATCGGCGAACCAACTTTCTATAGGTATGCCATTTTCAAGCTATAATAACACAAAGAACACTTAATCAAAATTAAGTAATAATACGTAATAATCAAGATTAGATAAGTAATAATACGTAATAATCAAGATAATAATACTATGGTCGAGGAGCGTGACAGTGAACGTGTTAAACAGTTAACGTGTTAACAGTCACAATAACTACTCAGGAACCTTAACCCTCCACTGATCTCGTATGAAAGGAGTACTCGGTTTAAATTTTATTCTCTAATTATATTACTTATGTAACACTATTAACTATTACAAGTTAATTTTTTCTCAGTAATGATTTTGTAATAGCATTTTTCATTAATAACAATAATATAATGGTATCTTTTATCCTTATTTTGCACATGTAGAATACATGTATATAGCATAGAATACAGTGAATTAAACAAAAAATAATGGTCAATAGAAAAAAGTAATCATAAACAAAAAGTAAATTATAACTAGTTATTTCTTAAATTACAACAACAGATTATTTTTCAAAAAGGATAACGGTAATTATAATTTTTTTTTTTTTTTTCAGTGAATAACGAGTAACAGTAACGTGTCTCTTTTAAATAATAGCTTTCCCAACCATATTTTTAACTCTTTAAGGATAGAAGTCACAAATAAGAGATTTAACAAATAGGTATCTAACCAAAAGTTGTTTGTTAAGAGTGCAGGGTTCGAGGAGCGTGTGATTAGTGCTGATCAGTCGTTCTATTCTTGTCATATATTTAATGAGGGACAAAAATGAAATGACGCATTAGCGCTGATAACGTGCTCCCCGAACGCAATTTAATGCTCCTGAGCAGTCGCTATCACTGTCCTTGTGATGATTTCTTGCGTTATATTTTCAAATAAAAAGATACCCGCGAAATGACATTTGTAATCGATTCAGCACATTTGTAAAATTGTCTAAATACTTTCTTTTTACTCGAGCAATCAACAAATAGTCGTAAAATTAATTTGACATTGAATCTTCCTTTCTAACTTCTTTTCTCATGATTTGTCAATGTTAATTTGACGACTATTAATTGATTGTCCAAATAAAAGGAAAGTGGTCAGACAATTTTACAAGTGAGATAAATAGAGACAAATATTATTTTATGGATATATCTTTTTATTTGAAAGTATAACGCAATAAAACCTTGATATGCGTTTTCTCACTTCTGACGTCAACACGTTCGCTGCCAACTACAAATATATTCATAATTGGTATATGAGCCTCACAAGCTAACAACAAACATATTCGTATGTCGATTACCGACCTCCTATGCCAAGCACGAATTAATCTGTAGTATAAGCACGTTAATTTAAACTCTTGGCTTGTGAATAAAGTGGAGGCATATCTAGTGGCTTGGTAGAAGCAAATATGTTAAACAAGCACAATCACAATGACTACTTAGGAACCTTAGCCCTCCACTGATCTCGTATGAAAGGAGTACTCGGTTTAAATTTTATTCTCTAATTATATAAATATAACGTAAAAGTGATTGAAATTTTCTGACTTTTTTCACTTATAATCCTCTACAGATTATATTTGTGTAGTCGTTTTCTCAATTTCATTAGTGTAGCTTTCACTAATGGATTTCAGAAATATTAGCGCACGATAAATCTAAGAGGCGGGGAGGCTATTTAACACTACCGCGTCATTTTATCTTTATTACTCTTCACATATACAACAAGAGTAGAATGACGCGGTAGCGCTAATTACCGTCTCCCCGAACGCACTCTGAGTATTACATTCATAGCGAGGGCAGATATATATAGGTTGCGGATGCGATTTACTTGAAATTGCAAATGCTTAAAAGCGCTTGAAGAATATGATGGTTTAAACTATAGAGCCTATCTATATATACATATAGAATAGACTGAGCATTTCCATTGGAAGGCTGAAGCCGGCACTAGTAAAGAGGAAAATAGAGCCAGCAGTGTTTTCTTTGTCTAATTATGTAGTTGGTAGGGAGAAGGAAAGAGAAGAAGCGACGCATGTGATCTGTTCTTTTTAGCTGAACTGGCTACATTAGTTCAAGAAATTTACATATCATTTACATTGAAATGTATGAAGCGTACGTACAAAATTCTCACGCTTTAGTGTGCATAAATTTCTCAAACTAGTGCAGCTAATTCAGCTAAAAAGAATAGACCAATGATACAAATATTATTTACAAACTTAACCCTTTGCACTCGAGGGCTCCGGAGTGGAGCCATTTAAAATTTGTCTTCAAACTCGAGGACTCCGCTATGAAGCCCTCGAGTGCAAAGGGTTAAACTTTACGCACATTGATAAGCTGATCGATGGTTTAAATGAACTAATAACTACGAGCGCACACACTGATGTATTATTTATGTGTCTTCTCTCATAATCAAATATACATTATTCCTTTCTTTCCTTCATTATGTCCATTCTCACTCTTGTATTTCCCCTATATCGTCCTTTCTTACAATATATCGTAACAAAAAATGTAC
This sequence comes from Dinoponera quadriceps, assembly GCF_001313825.1. Lineage (NCBI taxonomy): Eukaryota > Metazoa > Arthropoda > Insecta > Hymenoptera > Formicidae > Dinoponera > Dinoponera quadriceps. Next base: position 24,631 of record NW_014554455.1, on the reverse strand, counting down.
CACTATTAATATATCTCTGTCCTTCGATCTTAGCTTCAGTTCTTCAAATGTAATGCTCAATTTATTCTATATGTCTATGGTCTATACAACACTTCGAAGCATTTACAACATAAAGTGAATCCTACGGTAGGATGCAGCTGCTACGTTCCGATATTCATTTCCAATACTGAAAATCAATGACATAATATATATAATATGAACTATAGATTTTCAATATTGGTAGTACATATTGGAACACAGCCACAGTCAACACGACTTGCGCTGTTACAAACTTAAACTTTACGCACATTGATAAGCTGATCGATTTAAAGGCCTCCGCACAGAAATGTTCGTAACATTTTAAGTTACCGTAAGTGCTGGCCTTAAACTTAGGCTGTGCTTAACATTAAATTTAGGTTAACGCACAAAGAAAGCTTTAATATAATATATTAGGAACATCATTCATCTATAAGATAACAGTATATAAAATATTTTATGATAAAAAAATTAACAGGAATATACTTGACAAATTAATATCTTATCAATTGCTATTATCTTTTCCATAGCACACTATTTTTCATTTAATTGCGATTGAATAAATATAGATTGAATTATTTATCTTTGTTCTTATTTACAATATAATAATATTTTGAAGATATAAAAAAAAGGATTCTAGTAGTTATACATGAATAAGATGTTGAGAACTAATATTGAAAATATCAAATCGCTATTTCAGAAAGAGGTGATATACAATTATTTTATAATTATTAAATGAAAAATCGGTACATTGTAAAAAAAAAGTAATAAAAACTGATATAATATTAATTTAGCTAGTTCGTAATCTAGCTTAGTTAAATATTTTTGTTACTTTTATTATAAAATAGAGAGCATCTAAGAGTAAAATGCTAACTTTTATCTTATGTGACTACTCCACGATTAGCTGACATAAATATGTGCTGACTTGGACATTGCGATATCAATGCAAAATAGATGATATTATTATTATCGATACTTTATAACATATGTCAGTGTGGACATATAACTATTAATATGTGTTCGTATACGATCAATGGCTATGTTCAGAAAACAAGCAATTGGTGAACAGTCGATTGGTTTTTGATTGGTTGATTTGTTAGATCTCTAAATTTAGACCAATTACGTTGACGAATTATCCAACCGTTGTGCAACACGCTCTCTTCTAAACGCGCCTAATGATCGCTAACTTCATAAATTTCACATCTTTAGAAATAAATAATAAAAAATAAATTTCACATCCGAGAAATATCATCAATTTGTGACATATCTGTTTTAGATTAGTGTCGCAACGTCTAAGTCAGCATATGTTTATGTCAGCCAGTCACAGAATGTTTATATGTAGCAATCAGATTTCCAATCGGATCAATCATAGTGCTATCAATGTACTAGTGAAAAAGTTTTCTAGACTAATCGGATTTCTGTGTCTGTGAGATAATCTTAATAACTTTGAAACGGATACTGTAAAATGCATAAAATTATTCTGTTTTGAAAATTTCTCGAAGTAAGCTACAAGAATATGTAATAAAATAGGGAGGTCCGTTTAAACAATTTAAGGTGACCTTGTCTTGACCTTGACGATCTAAACTCAAACTGATAAGATTAATAAATAGACCGTTTTAAACCCTACAATTTTTATGTGAAATACTTTCCTGTAAAACTTATATTTTTCGATTTTTTTAAAGGTCCCGACTTTTTCGTGACACCCTATTATGTTATGTTAGAGAAACAAATAGTCTATAATCTAAGTTTCAATCGTTAATATACGCCACGAAAGTCGCCAAAATAAAAAAAAAGAAACAATCGTTAACATATAAGTTTATTGAAATATAATATTTTCAGATAAATGGGGATAAATGAAGAAAGTTTGAGCAGAATCAGTTTGTTATGTATATTATACAATTAAAAATAAAATTGTTATTTTTAATGTTCTAGATAACATAATTGTGTAATAACTCATAATTATTTTACCTAGAACATTAAAAATGATAACAATATTGTTTTTAATTGTATAATATACGTGCCAAACTGATCCTGCTCAAACCTTTCTTCGTTTATCCCTATTTATCTGAAAACATTATATTTCAATAAACTTATATGTTAACGTTTGTTTCTTTTTTTTATTTTGGCGACTTTCGTGCTGTATATTAACGATTGAGACTTAGATTATAGTTTATTTGTTTCTCTAACGTAACATAATAGGGTGTCCCGAAAAGGTCGGGACCTTTAAGAATATCGAAAAATATTAGTTTTATATATTTTATAATATCCGTTTCAAAGGTATCGACTCTTCTACGGTAAGATGTCTAGCCAACTAAGGCAAGATTTGTCGTAGATCCAGCCAACCAAGGCAAGATTGGTCGTGGATCCAGCCAACTAAGGCATGAACTTAACATAAAAGATAACTTTGAAACAGGTATTGCAAAATATATAAAATTATATTGTTTTGGAAAACTCTCGAGGTAAACTACAAAAATATGCAACAAATAGGATGCTCCGTTTAAAAAAATTAAGGTGACCTTGTCCTGACCTTGGCGACACCATCCAAGATCAAACTGATAAGATCAGTAAATAAACCGTTTTAAATTCTACAACTTTTATGTGAAAGACTTTCCTGTAAAACTTATATTTTTCGATATTTTTAAAGGTCCCGACCTTTTCGGGACACTCTACATACCAATAAAATATAAATGCATCTATTTATCCATTACATTTTCAGGATAATAAATATTAATTATTATGAAAATAACAAAGTACATATCTAATTATTTCTTTCTCGATATTTATTTTTTACAAAACAAATAAATGTTTATAAACGTTCTCGCAAGTTCCTCTTCATCCGCTAATTCGATTATCCCATGGACACAGTTTAGAAATCCGATTAGTTTAAGAAACTTGTTTCCTTAGTACATTGATAGCATTGCGATTAATCCAATTGGAAATTCGATTACTAGACGTAAACTCCCCATAAATAGTAGTTACATAACCCAGTTGGCACCTCTTTCTCTCCTTTCTATAAAAAATATTTGATATATTCTTATAAATAGATGATGTTCCTAGCGTATAAACACGCTTACGTTAAGATTTTCTTTGTGCATTAACTTAACTTTAAGGCCAATACTTAACATAATGTTAACGTCGTAATATTACGAACATTTCTGGGCAAAGGTCCTAATACAATGCTTGGAATTAGATGTCCTTTTTGGTCCAATTTCGGAGGTGACACTTATTGCTAAGGGACCGAAACTCCTGTCTTGTAAGTGGCATCACTATAGATAGATAGGTTATGTCCATAGACATAATATATTTAGACAGATCGTTTGCTTTTATTTGAAGAATGGGAGTCGAGATGCACGTAGAAAAGGATGCTATATACACCTCGACCCCCATTCCTCAACACATTCGGTCTAGATATATTGTGTCTAAAGGCATCACTTATATTTAATACTATTTATACTTGGCCCCGGATATGGCCGAACTAAACGGGCAACGTCTTATTAATAATAAGATATTAATATATATTTATTGCTTCGAATATCGTTCGCCTTTGCCCGCTGTTCACTGTTGCTCGATATTGTTCACTATAACGTCTGCTTGTACTGCGCTAATTCATGTTTCAGTTGACTTGCATTCTCACCGCATGATATCCAGTTAATTCGCCCATATCGGGGTCCAAACATAGCACTGAAAACTGCTTCTAATTTTCATAAGAGTGAATTTCGACCCCTTGGTTATTGCTTCCCTAATAACGTCCCTAGGCTCGATGGCCGGACCGCCAATCACTGTTTTAGGAGCGTCTTTCCGTATATGAGATACATATTAGATATATTATACTGTCACCAAACTCTTATTAAAAATTAAAAATTAAATATTTCTTTACAGAACAATTATTTTTATAAATAAACACTAAATTTTCCATCCGTAAGGTATCATGTATGTTCTACAATAATATGTGGTGACAAAATAACTAGAGTACAATTATTAGAACTTTGAAAGACAGTAGATTTAAAATAACTATTATATTATTGCAAAACGTATATAACACATTACTGAGAAAAAATTTAATATTTATTCATTTATGGAAATAACAATTATTTTGCAAGGAAAATATTTTAATAATAGTTTGGCGGAAGATATCCAGCATATATCTTATAGGAAGGACGCTCCTGAGACAGAGCGATCGGCGGCTCAGCCGTCGAGCTTGGAATGATAGTGGGAGACAGTATATGTCGCCTCCGAAATCGGACTGAAAAGATATTTAATTCCGAGCATTGTTCTAATACATCCTTTCATTTCTACAAGACTGTTGGCGGAAAGATAAATAAATTTTCATTTAAAACTTCTGATTCGGGAGACGAGAACTCCGCGTTGACAGTGGCGACACAATTTAGAACGTCAAAAAGACAAATTGATGGAATGATGGATTTATGGAATGCGGTCTAATAACTGCAAATACTTCGAAACTTTCTCCTTTCTTATCTTTTGGATCAGAATAAAGGAAGAAAAAAAAGGAGAAACATTTTGAACATTTGTAGTACTTGTTAGACCGCACCTATATCCGTGAAGAGTGGCGTGTTGACAACAAAATTTTTCTTGCATGCCATTTCGTTATTATATCCTTTATTCTGCAGCTGTAAGTTGTGGCATATTAAATCCGTAAAAATGCTCGAAAACTAAACTTAGTTTGGAATTTTATACGTGGGGGCATATTTCCCGCTCTTTATAACAGCTATCAAACCGTATGTTTTCTTGTATGAATAAACCTTATATTTCAGGCCTGTTAATAGTTATTTATTGATTGTCAGGAGGGGAAAGAATAGTTTTCGGACATTTTCACAAATGTCTTTAAATAATTTTAAATGTTATTTTGTTCGAATATCTCTTTATTTGTAATGGCATGCAAGAAATTTCAAGATGTCATTTCTCGTCCATGACGAATCCAATATGGCCGCAGTGACTATTCACACATAAAGGACTCTTAAATTTAATTTAATCATTTATATAAAATGTATTTAAATATTATACAAAAAATACGCGTGCGTGCGTGTGTACGTGGCAACATCTATAATGGAAATATTATACTGAAAATTTCACTGAAATTCTTTCTCAATCAACCCTATTTCATTATCATCCCGTCAATGTAAGCAATTTTCAGTTAAATTCAGTACATTTCAACAATATACTTTAACTTTCCTTATATTTGAATACTGCTGTATCGTGAACTTGACGAATAGTGAAAGTTACTGAAAAATTACTGAAATAATAATAAATATTTTAAAATAATCATAATTTCATCATGAAATTCAATATAATGTGGTGAAATATAACGAAAATTAAAATATAATTCTGAAAAGTAATAAAAAAATTTTGAAATATTAGATATCATGAAATTTACCGAATTAAACTGAAAACTGCGTATATTAATAAAATGGGATTGAGAGAGTATTTCAGCAAAATATTTCCGCCGTATTAATACGGTGATATACATACACTCGGTGCTTTACCGTTCGATAGATTTTCGATTAGTCATATCTGTTTCTAGCTACATGTTTCTTATGAATGTTGATTAATCGACAAGCATATTCAAAGCATAAGTGACTTATAACCATGTAAGTTATATAGTCATTTTCTCAACTTCATTAATATAAATTATAGCTCGGAATCCTGGATATCCGAGTGTCCGCCCGTAGCTCGTTGCATGTGGATAAGATTGATTCCGGATATCTGTATGATACGGATACTCGCATCGTATGGATACCTATATCATACAGATATTCGCATCGAACGGCTAATCGCATCACACGAATCCTGTGTATCACCTGAATATTTGAAGCAAACGTTGCAAATGTTGCAAAAAGCAAATCTCTTGTCTTCTGATTTTCTGCGGTGTTTCCAAATTCAATTCTCTCTAATAGGCATTATGCAAAATTTATATTGTTGCGTCCGGAGGAAGTCAAACACATTAAAGCTCCTGGATATTCGCTATAGCTATCCTTTTTGGATGGTCAAAAACGAGGAAAATCATGCTAATTTATATGACGGTACATGTGGAAATAAAAGAATATACGCACAAAGTAACACTCGATTCGGCACACTTGTAAAAACTTGTAAAAACACTAGTCCGAACGCTTTCCTTTAACCTCAACAACAATTAATAAATAATCGTAAATAAGTATAATATGCAACTTACGTTTCTAACCTATCGTTTTTCATGATTTATATTACGTTAATTTTACGGCTATTTATTAATTGTTCGGGTTGGAAAGAAAACGTTCGAATATTTTTATAAATGCGCTGAATCGATCACGAGTGTTATTTTATGCGTATATTCTTTTATTTCCACATATACCGTCGCATAAATTAGCATGATTTTTCTCGCTTCTGATTTTATTAAAGAAGAACAGCCATAGTGAGTATTCAGAAGCCTTAAGGAATATAAAAAAAAGTTAAACAAAACCAAGTGTTAAGAAGATCCATAAACAAGAATAACACAAATACACCGAAAACAGAACGTGATGCAACAACATCCATACAGTACAGAAGTTTGCAGTAACACTGCTGCAATGTTGCAACAATGTTAACTTTCTACATTATGAGAATAATCTATTTTCCAAATTATTCACGCAGCCAATTACAACACGTCTTGATGGTTCATCATCAACTCTTTCGTATGTTTATTTTGTTCCAGAAACTGATATACATAGGATCTGTGTGATGTGAGTAGCCGTACAATGCGATCGTGTGACACGGATACCTACGAAATCGGCCCTGACCTGCATGTAACAGATTATGAACGGCCGGACGGATGATTTGTCATGTTATCCGATCCCTTTTCTGAACTCTAATATAAATATTGTTAATTGAAAAGTATTAACCCACGTTGAATCTGAGCGCTGTGTTTCATATCGAAAGCAAATACATATAATAACTCGCGTTTTTATAAACCGATTAACCCGTTGCAGTCCGCGCTGTATTTGCAATTTCGTTCCAGCCGGTCCGCACAAATTTCGCCAATCGCTCATCCGCTTGGTACCGTTTACTTTGGAAAACATTTATGATGCTACACCGCAGCTCTTATCTTATCTCTTTTAACGTACGATGAAGACTCTATCAACGTTGACTCTGTCGCGTCATAGGACGCGTTAGAACGAAACGCGGTGTCGAGTGTCGCTCGACATAAGACCGCAACAGGTTAATGTTCTAATGCATTACCTCGTTTTTACAAAACTGTGTTAGTGCAAACAGTTTAACGTTTCAGACAATTATCGGCTCATGTATAACGAGCAATTGACAGAAGATAATAGAATTAACATAAGGATGTTAATAAGCATAAATATAGGAGACTAATGTATACTAATAAATAAATAAATATGTGTGTGTGTGTGTGTGTGTGTGTGTGTGTGTGTGTGTGTGTGTGTGTGTGTGTGTGTGTGTGTGTGTGCCGATATTTTAATCTGCAGTCGCGATAAATTGTTTGTCTTCCTGTAGTGTTACTTTCTTGGACGCAGTTTGATTGTAAAATAATCATTAATTGTGGTGATATAAAGCCTGAGAAGATGCTCCGATATATCACGGTATTTTACGATAAGGCACATGAGAAGATAATCTTCTACTGATGCATACAAAACGTTGTCAAAATATCACTCATGCTTTGAATGCGTTCTCGTTTTCTTGATTAATCAACAATCATGAAAAATATAACTAAAAACTAATGTGATTGATCGAAATCTTTGATAAATATCTCTATCGAATAATAAAATTGTGCTCAGTGGCACTAATGTTCATCAGCCGGATGAGAACAAAGAAAAATTAACAATACTTTTAAAATATTTTATCTTACACTAAAAATGGTAAAAAACATGCCTATTATACATTGAAATTTTACTGATACTTAGGCCTAGATGACTACAATGCAAGCATATTTGCTGTACTTAAAAATTAATAATGCATTCCATTATGTGTATATTGCCTCAAACATATCGGAGTGACGTCATGATTTACCTGATATCCAAACGCTTGTGGACTGTTATCGATGATCACGGTCTTTGACAGATCCCTACCCAAAATAGATAGATCCTTGATGTAGTTACCGTTCACGCAGACACAATGTTCGCGGAACAAACGGTACTTAATTAGCTTTCGCGTCGGATCTAGCAGATTCATCAGCTTGTTGGCGTACACTCGTTTGCTCGCCGTGAACAGGATCACCTCGTACAACGAGGACACATGTTCTAGAAATTCGCGGAAATACGGTCGTGTTCTTACAAACACCGTATATGTGACGTCCTGAAAGACTACCGGGAAGCGAAACGCCGCATCCGACAGTTCTTGCAAGCTACAATGTACCAACGTTTCATCCTGCAAAAGATAACTTTCATGAATATCCTCACCGCCACGTTATTCAAGCATTTCGCATGTCTATTCTATTTCTCGCTCTTATATCTTTCGCGTAAAAACATAATACGCGTATACATGTAATTATTAATCAATATATTGTGTGTGTGTGTGTGTGTGTGTGTGTGTGTGTGTGTGTGTGTGTGTGTGTGATAAATACGTGTATACTTGGGAGAAATATAGCACGAACGTACCAGATCTAGAACCAAACTGAATTCCGGACTGCTCCTCGTTTTGAGAGGCAGCGCAGGACATCTGGCCCTCATCGCCGGTGTGAGAGGCGGCAAGTGTTTGATAAAGACATAAGGATCGAACGGTTCCCAATCCTCTTGAACTTGAGTAACCATGTTCTCTACATCGCAAGACTCTACTATCTCTTCGTTACCCACCTCCATGTACTCAACCTCGTGATAACGACTCTCGACGTCCTCGGAATCATATTTGTCACTAAGATTGCCGTTCGTATCGGATGGATGATGAGGATTTATATTGTACATACTTGCTGGTATATTGTACTTTGCACTGCTGGAATATCCAGCAGTTGCTTCATATTTTGTTGGGTCTGTTTCAATAGCATATTGATCTTTTGCGAGATCACCGCGGTTTTCATTGTTATTGACAAGGAAGTACTTCCCGTTCGGCAAATACTTGTTATTGTCAGGCGATGAGTATGCGTTACGGCCGTTGTATGTCGATGTCGACGAGTGCATCAAACTGAAATATTCTACAGACGTATCGGCGTGCGTGTACAACGTGGAATAATAGATCGACGACGGTAATGTATCTGTAAGAAGAAACATCAAAAAGTGTAACTCGATATCGTTCTAAAATCAGAGAAATATGTACGAATCAGAAAGAATGGTGTACCGTTGCTTCTATTTCCCTCGTCATCCAGTAAACACGTGAGATCCGAATGCGATCCTAAAGGTACCGGAGGCATTAGATAGGTCAACGGAGATACGCTTGGCATGGAGGATTTCAGCTCATGTGTCGGCGGTATCATTGAACAACGCGAATCCGTATTCGTTGCTGACGGACATAGAGGCAAAGCAGCGGCGACGACAGTAGTAGCAACAGCAGTAGCGGCGGTAGCGGAAGTGGTAACGGCAGCAGCAGCAGCGGGTTCGCTCCCGTTCCAGTTCTCCTTGGACTCCTCCGAGACTTTAGATGGCGTCGTAGTTTTCGTAGACTGGAAAATGCCCGTGTCGAATTAACGTCACCGTGCTGTTTGCACATAATTTACACGATTGTTTACACCATTCTCGCGATTCTTTATTATATTATAAGTAGAGCTTACAATAACTGCATCTATCGGAGGAACGCGATGCAAAGGAGTCGACGTGACCATTGACCGTTTTATGCATTTTCTTCTACGAGGTCCTCTCTCTCGTCTAATAGGCGTGGATTTGGCAAAATGTAAAACATTCTCTTTACAAGCCTACGAAGATAACAATCTGTTTTTAATATCCTCTCTGCTATTGGATAACCAGTATATGTTGCTGGTTATTTTGTAAAGTTTGTTTTAATAAAGAATGAGGTACAAATGACCTGCAAAGATCATTTACAGTAAGCACGCAATAACAACACATAGCTTATAAGTAACAAATTGCTCTTCGGCATGTAACTTTAATAAATAACGCAACAATCAAGTATTACTTTTGTAAATAAGTCTCGACTTACTTCTTTTAGAAAATTGGACGATCTACGCCGCCATTGACTCAGTCTGCCACATTTACTTGACGTTATAACTCGACTGCTACTATTAATACTTGGTAGTTTCCGCACAGTACCAAGTTGCGTTCGATGACTGGTTCCCTTCGAGGCTGTCACACCGCTTAAACTTAAACGGCCGCGCAGTCTTCTACTTATTCGTTCGCTTCTTAGCCACATCTCAACAATATTAAAAGCCCTAGAATAATAATAAATATGTCCTTGCAAATACTGTTACTAGAAAAGGCAAATATTAGAAAGATTTAAAAAATGAGCAAAATCAACAATATTTGTTAACTTCCTCCAGCCATAAACATTATGTAAATTAGTAAACAAAATCGCATTTTTTCCTATTTCGAACAATACAAAATACAACACGCAAGTGTAACGTATATACACATATATAGGATAATCTATTTATATCAAACATTTTAAATATTTTACTTGTTTATGATGATATGAAAAGATGTTTAAGAAGAAAGTTGCACCGTTGGAGAAGGCAATTACATGATGACAAAACAGCTTCTTTACTTTCTCAGAGATTGGAAATCAAGATAATTTTGTAAAATAGAATTACATGGTTTTGCTTGCAAAATTTTAGGTGATTTAAATAAGATTTTCAGGAATTTTTGTGTTGAAGAATATAAATATTTGACTATTTTTTGTTTTCTTCAAACATACATAATTTTTCATGTTCAAGGTTACTTAAAAAAGTCATGTAGTCATAAGTCGCTTAACTCCTCTCGATGTTACAAAATTACACAAACAAAAATATGTTGTTCTATAAAAAAAAAATTATTTTGAACTTCAAATCTGTGAAAAAATGACTTTAACCAAATTTAGTCATCACAATTTCCTTCTCGAACAGTGCAAATTTTCATTTAGACATTTTTTCGTATCATGAAGATCAAATGAAATATTAAAGATGTTCGATTTAAGTAGACCACCCTGTATATAAAAATCATTATATTAGTCAGGATTGCGACGAAACAGTGTCGAGGTGACGAACGTCCTCAACAAAAATGCGCGCAAAGTGAAAAGTAAAAAAAAATTAATTGAAATTTCAAAACTAGTTTTATTTCCTGAAAATCTGACGAGTTCAATGGCTTCATTTTTTTTTAGAAACATTGGCAACCGCGAAATCTCGCGCGCGCTATTACGTCTCGCGCCGGGCAAGATTGCGCGGGAAAGAAGTTCGATCGTTTCGTAAAAAGGGGCGTTCCACAGGAGTCATTGTATGCGCATGAAACATATGTGTGCGTGTACATCATCCTACAGTGTGTCTACTGTGCACACATAACATGGCAGATATGCAGTGCGACACCTACACACCGTTATACTACAGTCGTATATCGATTTACATGCGACGTATTGTCCATGTATTGCGTCTCTGTGATTTCGCCGGGACAGGGAGATTTCTCCCTGGACAGACGTCGTTGCAGCGTGTATTATCTGCGTGTTGAGAATCTCCTTTACCTTCTGACCGAGACAGAGAGAAAGATACTCGCAGATCCTTAAGTGTGTTGTGCCACACGTAGGCGGAGACGACGACGTCGACGACGGCACTTCGACCGTGACACCTGAAAATCCGCGCGAAAATCGGCCGCCGGCCGCGGCGGGCTGGCCGGACGCCGGGCGTTAACGGCACTCGCGACTGCTTACCATGCTCGCGAGTCAGCGGCCGAAACGCTCGCACGCCGGCACGAACGGACGCACGCGGCACGGCTCACACACGCGTTTCATTCAAATCTGTTCGAGACGCCGTCGAGTACGCTTTTCATCCTTCCGAAACTATAACAAACATGGCGACAGCGTCACCCGCGATGTACTGGTGACTCAAACAGGGCATCGAAGAATGTAAAAAAGTATCTATTACAGGTAGTATTCGTTGTGAGATATTCATCTCCCATTAGAAAATCGGCTGCATGATGATCGAGGAATTTATTAGCTCGAGCGAACAACGGTCACCTAGTGTTCAAGTGTTGTTTTGATCCCTTGGGATTTCCGCTTAGCAACACGCCATCTTTCGCTTCCGGCGGTAATAAATATGAGTATTTACGACAGGAGCTTCCCGATTGACCACATTGCAATTGACCATCACCAATCACAGCCAGCTGTGAATTGGTGTTTTTCTAGTGTCAGCCAATCGGTGTAGTCTGTCGTCAATAGAAACATAGTTAATCAGCTCCCATCTGCTTACAAGTAGTTGAATTTCTAAAGGACCGTCTACAATAACAGTAAGCTGATTGATGGATTCATACATTCCAAAAATAAATCGACTGTTGTTGGTCAATTAGTTTACTATTTAAGTCTTATTGCATTTTTTTCCGCTATTGTAGACGGTCCTTAAGGCCAGTTTCACTAACCAAATTAAGACTCAAGGCTAATAGTAATCTGAACTGTAACCATATCCGTAGCGAACGAAATCGTCTCCTATCGTCTACAATGGCAGCTTATAGTCTTAATGTAAAGCCCGTATCAGACTATGTATTGGAGATTGAGATTGAATTGAAATTTGATCAATCAGTGCAAAGTTCACTAAATTTCGCTAAACTTGAATTCAGTTAATTTTGTTCTGATTGGCCAAATTCAATTTCAATCTCAATTCCCAATCCGAAGTATGATATGGACTTAACAAACTCTAAACCAATAATGTAAATTCATTTCAGTCGATTCTAACCTCTGTGCTTTTATAAAGTACAGAAATTTCGTCATTTGTTATATTGTATATAAATTTTGAATATTCAGGGTGTTAAAAAAAAACATTTGCTGTTATTAATTTAGTTACAATTATTATTACTAGTTATTATGTGAAAAGAAGTAAAAGATTTCAAAAGAAAATATAAGGTTCGGCTAATGTTATTGCAACGAAAACAAAAAGGTCATTTTCATACTCTCTTCCAGTTTATCAAACATAGTATGGACGAGTAATTTGTTAAATTTACTCGAATATTACACAATTCAAGGGACTATTAGAATTAGTGCAAGAACCTCTAACAAAAAGAAGTTTTCGCGAATCTCTATCAACAAAACATCGATTATGTATAATTTTATAATAAGTATATTTTGTAATACAGTGAATATAATTTGTTTTTTAAATTGTATTATAACACAAATATTTTATTTTGTAGTTATCTTGCTCACGTTGTAGCTTGCAAATTGTCGTATGAAATTTTTATGTGTCAAAATCAACGATGAGCAAAGTTGTTTGCAAAATTATATGGGAAAAATTATCGCCTATATGTTTGTCAAAATCTACTCAAGACGATTTTAAAAGATACGTACGAAACTTCCAACAATTGTGAAATATACAGGGTCATCGAAAAGTATTGGACACCCCTAGTATCTTCAGTTAAAATGCATTTTGGAGAAAATGTCCAATAGCAAAGTTGTATGGTTTCAAGCGGGGAGTAAGATGATGACCTTGATTTTGACCTTGACCACGTCCTTCAAGGTCATTTCAAGGACAGCTTTATTTTTTTTAATAGAACTCCCTACATTTTATTGCATATCCTTATAGTTTATCTCGAGAGCTTTCCAAAACACTATTATAAACTATTTTTTCGTTAAGTGCTTTTTAAGTTATAAAGGTTTGAATTAACAATTTGTTAAGTAGTGTGATTCCGGCCAGCTAATGAAGATCTTTGGGACAATCGATTGAAGCGCAAAGACTTCTTTTGTTACAGAAAAAATTTTTCTTTCCCATAGCACATAAATTTTTCGTAAATATTATTAATTGATCTACATTTTCTACATGTATTAGATTTTCAGTTGCTCAACGAGCTTTTTGCTAGTGCTGGTTGAAATAAACAAATGTACAAACAAACTTTATTGGTTATGTCAACGATATATTTAGTTATCTGCTCTTTTACTTCTGTTTGCTGCTTATATGCTTCTATTACACAAAAAGTCTTAAATGTGGGAAATTGATACAGCCAATCAGAGAAGAGGGAAGAGAGAGATGCAAGACCCGCCCGGTCTTCTTTCTCTTTCTACCAAGCGGACGCCTCCAATTAACTTGTCTCCTCTATTTGAGTAGTCGGTTGCTTGGCCTATCGGATGTGCTGGAGCGGCAAATAACTAGCCACGTTTAGCAGAACGTTTATTCTGTTGAAAGTTTTCTGCACTGAGATTGGATTATTTCTACAGATCAAAAAGAATAATCCAATCTCAGCTCAGAAAACTTCCAACAGTTGCAAATTAAACGTTCTGCTAAACGTGGCCATTGTAGCTCTCGAAAATCGCCTCGAAAGTGAAAGTAACGTCAAGCACTATTTTAGACCAAGACTTCTAAACCTCTTTATTTTTATAAATCTCTAAGCAGAAAATTTGAAAGTACAATTTTTCTTACGATTGTGAACTTCATTATGATCATATTAGACACATGTGCAAGAAAAGGCATATTTGCTAGCAACACTAATAGCGTTTTCGATTTGCTGACTCGATCTGACTCGAGTAGCATTCCGTTAATCGCTATAAGGTATAGTTCCACTTAATACTCGTAAGTGACGTTACTTAAGGTACAGTTCCACTTAATACTTGTAAGTGACGTTACTTAAGGTACAGTTCCACTTAATACTCGTAAGTGTCGGTCTACAATAGGCATTTTAAGCCTTAAGTTGTAAGAAATTGACCAAGCACAGTTAATTATTCTTTTCATATTTGACTGTGATTGGCAATTTCTTAAGGCTTAAGCCTTAAAATACCCATTGTTGACCGACACTAGTGTTGATCTCATAGAGATATAAGAATATAGGGAACAAGCCTGTAAGTGGAAGTGATAAAGGCAAAGAGAGAGATGGATGTCGAGTGTCCTATCTGTCTCTTTCTAGTTGAGCGCTGTGATTGGTTGTTACAATGAGCCGTCAAGACGATCACGCGACGTCAGGAGGGGAGAAAGCAGACTAAAATTTCGTTTTGTAAATATGCGTGCACATGTGTGTAGAATTAAAATTCGTTAAATATTCGAACGTTAACAAAATAATAATTGGATGCGATTTGTTTAAAAATGAGGCATTGTTTGAAGTGCAAGGCGGAGTCTTATCTTGGATGTAACCGCAGTTTTCACTCGTAAGAAAGTACAAATACGTAACCTCAAATAATTATATGTTATTTTTTCTTACATTTAAAAAAATATGTAAATGTTGTAGGCTACCGAAGGATGTAGATATAAGGCGTAAATGGTTGAATATACTTCAACTACCTTTGTATTTTGAAGTGAAAACAGCATATATTTGCAGTGATCATTTTAGCAATGACAGTTTCTTTGAATTGGATGGAGAAAAATGTATAGCTATATCGTCATTGGCGCGGCAGCCAATCCCAGCGCGTGACTAGAAAGAGACAGATAGGACACTCGGCATCCATCTCTTTCTTTGCCTCTATGACTTCCACTTACAGGCTTGTTCCCTCTATTCTTATATCTCTATGTATTTTTAGGTTGTAACTATATGATTTTAACTTGTACTGCAACGTAACCATCAAAACATTTTTACCGTTCACACGGTTCCTTAAAACCAGATTTGTGAATCTATTTCTTTTCCTCGGCGGCGATAGAGTTACAACAACTGGTATTGTAACATCGATATAAAGCACTATACGTTTAATAGTGGTAGTATAACAAGCACTTTATACGTTTATGTGGTAGTATAACAAGCACTTTATACGTTTATAGTGATAATATAACATCGGAATTTGCTAAACTGATTTTAGGCTGTCGTGTAAATTTAATCATGAAACGACGATTGTAGGTACGTATGTAGATATGTATGTACATACCTGTGGTGGATAGTCCTAAAATAATTTTTGTTTCCTCAATGTTCATTTATAGATTATAAATATTTTTAGTTATAAATCTTCAAGATCATGTATAACATTGTATGTTTTCAGATGATGAAATAACTTTCTCTACTATAACAATAAACCAGTTTGTCTGTAGGTCTGGATAACATTAAAAGCAAAACCTATCCTACAATTAATGAAAAACAGTATAATATGGCTTCAGCATCAAGTACAAGTGCACGTAGTTTATTTATTGAATCAAAAATGCGATTAGCAGATAGAGTGCAAGTTAATGTCAATAATATTGCCTCTCTTACTAGACAGATACAAAGAGGTTCAAAAAGCAGTGAAGTAATATTAATTTTTTTAATTGCTCATTTTATTCAATTTTTGCTTTTAAATTTCTTAATTTTGGATTATAAAATTAACTATTTTATATTTTATTTTTAATTGTATATTGTTCAAATTTTTTCACAGATTTTAATACATGCAGCAAGAAACTTTGCACAACAGGAGTATGGGTTGGAAATGATGGAATCCAATCTGAAGAAGCTTTCTCTTATAGTTAATCATCTGGAATACCAAATGGATTCAATTGACAAAAGTTCTGCAATATTGGAGGAAGTTACAGAACAAGTACGATCTATGCAGCGATAAGAATATAAATATTATGCTTGATCAGGATATTTACTGCCTAGAAAAATTTTGAAAATCTGGAATTCACAGGAAATTTACTTATGCCTGGTAAAATCAATAAATTACATATTAGTTTTTTTTTATAATAGATTCTTTTTTTTGTTCTATATGTACAATTATATTATTTTGATGTTTAGAGCTAAATGTGTAATTATATTATTTTGACGTTTAGAGCTGATTTTATGACTAATCTGATATTAAGTATTGAAAATAATTTCGTGTTAGTACAATTTTATTTAATTTTTCGACTTCCATGTTGAGTTTTCAAGTAGGATAAATAGCTAACCCCAAAAAATGTTCCAGTAATAGCATCTTTATGATGTTAAAGCTTTTAGTTCCTCTTCGCAACTGTCATTATTTGATAACGTTACCAACAAGAAAACGTGTGCCAGGAATTTTTGTGTCATATATTCAAATAAAACAAATGATATTTATGATGAATTTCGCATATTTATAAAATTGTTCAAACATTTTTCTTTTACTCAATCAATAAATAGTTGTAAAATTAACATTGACACATGACAAAATCATAAGAGAGAGAGATTTAAAAGAAAAATTCCATGTCAAGTTAATTTTGTGACTGTTGCTTGTTCAATTAAAAAATAAAATGTTCGGATAATTTTACAAGTGTGCTGAATCGATTACAAGTGTCATTTAGTTAGAATATCTTTATTTAAACATATAACGCAAAAATTCTTGATATGTGGTTTTTAACGTTATCAAACAAGGATAGTTACATTGAGAGATCAGGAACCTTAAACATTATATTAAAATATAGTAGATAAATATATCAATGCATAAATATAATATAATGTCATTTATTTCTATGTACTAAAATCAATTAGAAAAATCCATGTAAATGATCAAAATTGTCTAGCAGAATTATTCTAAAAAAATCATTTATGGAGCGAATGGCTCTCCCTGCTTGGGTGTTAAAGTTTATTAAGATATTTATTTTAATAATTTTATAAAATTTGAATTTTGTATCAATTATGCATTATATAATTTTCGATTCATAACTTTTAAAAATAAAATATGAAAATTGTATGTAATATAAGATATTTATTTTTTAGAGTTCTTTTAAACCACAGTCACAGTTTCATTAAAAATTTTTCAAATTTAATCATTGAAATTCGAGTAA
>NW_014554455.1:0-6786 GCF_001313825.1 Dinoponera quadriceps | reverse complement strand
TAACAAATTGTTTGGAAAATCAGGGAATTCCCAGGGAATTTTTTTCGAGCTCGAGTAGACAACTTCATAATTATTTTATTGCATATGTAAAAGTTCTACATGATCAATGTGCAAAAACATATTTGTAAATAATATACTGTATAATTTGTTAATTATAAGTTTTAAATTTAAAACTATTCAGACAAATTTATATAAATTATATAATTTGAATAATTATTTACACAATGCTACCTTATTTACATCTTTTTGTCATGAAGTATAAAAGTTAAGGAAGGAAAAAGAAAAAGTAATGGAAAGGAGGAAATTGAGGAAAAAATATAGAAAATACTATATTTGTGTTTCTTCTCTATCATTTATTCCAGACAATTAGTTTTTAAGTTAAAATATTTTATAAGACTTGTGAATATCAGGAAATATATTAACACATACAAATATATTTGTAGAGTTTCAAAAACTCATATTCTGAAATACATAAACCAATCAAAACAAAACCAATTATTCACTTAGGATCAATTTCACAACCTCAAATTAATTTAACCAACCGATTAAATGTTAATTGTGATTGTTTATTTCTGGTCAATTCTATTTAATAATAAATGTAATTGGTCAATTCCAATAGAATAATCAATAGATTAAGTCAATCATAAGTTGTGAAATTAGCCCTAGAGTTAAAAGTGACACATTATCTTGCGTTACATGTAATAAATGCAAATATTGCTGAGAACAAAATGAAACTAATTTTAATTACTATAAATCATTTTTAGAATAGAGTCTGGTAAGAAGTTGGTTTTGTGTAAAAAATAATGAGAAAAATCTGTATAATGCCAAATTTATCAAGGATAAAGAATATCATAATGGCCAGGGCGATATAATAAGTGCACAGCTGGTATGACACCTTCAGGAAAATCATGAGCTGTTACTTCAGTTCCTGCACCTCTATCCATATATCGAACTCTGACACCAGTTCCTAATGCACTGCTCATTGCTATAATATGAATATGGTCAGATTCTTTGTACATTGGTTCGACTTCCTATAAAAAGAAATATTATTTAAGTAAATTTAGCAAAAATTTCAAGATATTAATATCAAGGTACAAACCTGATGACAGAATTCAATAATAGTGCGTTCTCCTTCAATAAAATGTTGGTAGAAATCAGCGTCACGTTGTAATTGACCAGATGTAATTAATCTAAGATATACAACAATATAATCAGAATAACCTTGTTCATTGAATAATTTGTGTAGTTCCATATGACTGGACTCTGTGTCACCACCTCCTACTTTATCAATTACTTCCATAAACTGTAATAAATATGCTTAGTAATAAATCTAATACCGAACTGAATATCATATTATTGATGTCATAATGTCCAATTACTACATACAAGGTGTTCCAAACTGTTCTTAGTTCTTATGGTAAGGAATTAATTATTTCATCTGATCTAATGAACGCACGGGAAAGGATAGACCAGATATTTTATAAAGAAAAATAGAACTTGATTCCGAAAATCTCCTAACAAAGATAAATATCAATTGATTTCTAATGGTAAAATAATATAGCAAGCAGTATGACAAGGCTGTGTACAGCAAAGAAACACACCTCTCACTATCAGTTGATACCCATTATTGCTAGATCTTCAGAAATAATTTTGTTCAGTGTCAAGTCTGTCTTTTTCTGTATGTTCATTAACACAGACAAAATAATGTCTCACTATTGCGAATTGTGCAAAGTGGTACATGACTTTTCTGCTCAGTTTCACCTATTCTACCTTATAAGAACCAAGAAAGGTTTGAGACATCCTGTATATTATAATATTGTCATCTTAAAACAATCTCACTCACTGTGTCGTGAAAGTCTTCAACTGTAAATTGAGGGAAACCTAAAGCTACAAGGCTATCCTTGCTTTTTAAAGCTAAATCTCGAAACTTATCATATTCCTCTTTATTTCCAATTAACTTTTCCAAATAAGCATAACTAAATGCCCTGAAGAAACAGTTACCATCAGGTCTTGTTCTCCTAATATAAGAATATTTTTGAGCCAACGCTTTTGTCTTTGAGAGATAAACCTCATCTTCTTTATATTCTTGTTCTAAACTCTTTAATGGTTCCTTCTCACCAACTAAAGCTATGGATTCTGAGATCTGAAATATAGAAAGAAATTAGGTAGAATAGAAAAAATAGAAATAAATAGAAATTAGAATAGAAAGAAATATAGAAAAAAATCCAATTAAAAATAAGATTTCATGAAAGATTTTATCTCTTTGTTCATTAACATTCAGGAAAGTAATGCTTCAAATAAATAATAAAGCTAACAGTAGCTACATGAATTATACTTTAATATGATAAATTAATAAAGATGATCAAGTGTCCTAATTTATATTTTAAAAATACATTTTGAAATAATATGCATGGCATATTAACCTCCTTCTCGATTCGTCTCTGTTGTTGAAGTATCAACTCATCTTGGTTAACATCTACAATAAAAACCAGAAGATGAATTATTCGATTTAATTACACAATGACGAATTACGGTAAGAAAAACCTGTATTTTCTATGGATTGCTCCTTTAACGGCTTGTCTTCCATATCTCACGAGATTTTGCTCAATTTCACAACTGTCAAATTATTAGTCGTAAATAAAAGCCCAATATTTGTATGTGAAATTGAAAAGATGTTTACCGCTGTGTTTCACGCTCTTAAGTTGGTACCAGAACATAAGCGATATATGTAGTCCGTTCTTTTTAGCTGCACTGCTGAATCAGTGCAATAGGTTAGGGAAAATTCATATCTTGTCAGAAAAGCAGAAAGCAGGAAAAAATTAATTAGAACTTACGCTGATAATTGACAGTTTCTGTTTCAACTACTGCTTTATCTAACTTATTACCAGCGCGAGTTCTGATTGGCTTTAGCTTTTCAGTTTTCTCCTTTTCTGTTAAAGTGTGAATTATCCTTGAGACAAGTATATTTTGGTTGTGTCCCAAAATTCATCGCCAGTGCCAAAAATCTATATTTCATATTATGTATACTATACATTTTTAGCACTGCCAATGAATATTGAAACCTTTCTGAATATACATAACTCTTTAAATCCAATATACTGTAACATCCTCATTTTTTAGGGAGGTACCATTACGATAAGTCCGGCGCTGTAGACATACTGGATTGGTGGAGAGCCTCAGGACAGTATTCATAGTTGGATCTTATATTTAAGATCGTCTCTTTAGTTTATCTCAGATGCTTGGTGGCCAGTGACATGAGTTATAGAGCATCTGAAGATAAACTTAAATATAAAATGCGATTATGAATATCGGTCTCAGTGAATGCGCCAATAATTGTGTTTCGTTATAATTTATTTTCCCCTATATCGCTCTAACAAGAAATTTTTAACTTAATTTTTTTTAAGTGTTTTTAACAAACACCTCTTTTAACAGGTAATAGATTTAATAATCATTCTGGGAAGCTTCATGATTGCTATAAAACATAAAATAACATAAATCAATTACAAGTATTATCAAGTGTGGGAAAAAGTTCGTGGTATTTTTTAGTAAAATTCAAATGTTTTTCTTAGAATATTGAAATCAGTTTGTTCAAACCAAATATGCTCCATTATTTTTTATAATTTTTTGTCATTTTTGGGGCAGAATTATAATCTCATTGTGATAGAACTTCTGTGGTTTCTGGTCGAAAAAACTGCTTCAAATGATTTTCACAGGCCTCTTTTAAAGCCAGCTTTACATCATTAACAAAGTTCTGCAGAGACCTAAACAAATTATAGTCTGAGGATGCTATATCAAGATTATATAGCGGATGCATCAAAACTTCATAGTCAAGCTCTCGCAATTTTCGTCAAGTCATGAAAGATGTGTGTGGTCGAGCGTTGTCGTGATGGAAGACGACACCCCTCCTATGATCAATATCCTATTAATTCTATTAATCCTATTTATTAATTCTGGCTGCTTCCTCTTAATTGCTTGTTGTAATCTCTCCAGTTGTTCACAGTAGAGTTCGGAATTAATTGTTTGACTGGGCGCTAACAGCTCATAGTGAACGATTTCCTTCCAATCTCACCACAAACACAAACAACATCACCTTCTTCGTCGTTAATCCTGATTTTGCAATTGCTTGCGCGTTCTCTCCTTTCTTTATGTGACGGCAATGGCAAGTAGCTTGATGCCGTTTATGCTGCTTGGAGTCTTACCGTAGACTCGTTTCGTGATCTCAAATCGCTTGTGGAATTCTTGATATTAATTGAACTCAACAATTCCGGAGTTTGAGACGTCTTTATTAATACCGTAAACCCACTAGTTATCGCAACCCGCAAGCCATAGTAGAGGCGCGACGCAGAATACAGAGCGGTGGCTTTTCTGAGTCGGAGTAATACACAGAACGATGCGTTCTCTAGCATGGCTCTCGGGCCTCTCGCTTCTAACGAGCGCATATACATATCGCGTAATATCAAGCGTCAACGAGTCAATACAAATAACGTGGGATGGTACCACTTTCCATAATACGTGTCCGATAAAACATTTACGCATTACCCGACCCGTTGGTCCTGAATACTTCTTTTTGGCACGTGTTACCAACGTGATATGTACTTTAACAAATATCACGCATTCTTAAGTAAAGTTCTGAAAACTTTATCCACAATTTTTTCCGGGTTCGATTATCGTACGTGACCCATTTTTCATCACCAGTTATCATTCTCTTCAGAAATTGAATAATTTTATTCCGTTTCAGTAGCGTATCGCAAATATTAATTCAGCCCATTATATTCTTAACACTCAACTCGTGAGAAATCCAAACATGGAGCTTCTTTTTGAATCCAGCTTTGTGTAATTAATTCAAAACTGTTTTGTGGTCGATGCCCAGTTCTCTGGCAATTTCCACACTGCTCACACGCTCAACTTTTTCTATAATTTCATCGGACTTTTCGGTGATTAGTCAACCGAAGCGAGGTTCATCTTTGACATCGAAATTTTCAGTACGAAAGTGAGCAATCCATTTCCGTGATACTGATTTTGATAGAATATCTTCATCGTAAACAGCACAAATTTTTTTACAAACCTGTGCAACGTTCTTGCCTTTATCGTAGTGATACTAAAAAATATAGCAAATTTTGTCCTTATTTATCTCTATTTTCAAAATAATATAACTTTTGACAAATTTCACCGATTTCAATATTTTTCGGCTCAAAACGACTGAAATGTCACGCAAGTCTAGTGTTGTCGATGCGATTAGTAGTTACCAAATGTTGAACATGTAATACCATCTAGTGCCACACGCCACGAACTTTTTCCCATACTTAATATTATCTTAACTAGGCTACTGCACTTCTTAAATTTGCCGACAGAACCATGAAATCTCATCATATTTTCATAGATTATAATCAACAGAATTATGAAGACTTCTCATGCACTAATGAATTAATATAATTGTTAAAGCGAGTTAGCAAGTTACGATTACTAAAGCGGAATAATAAACCGTCAACGTGTCAGGCGATAGATTACGAAATTATATACACTACGTCTCGGAACGCTTTTGAGCTCCGATTACTGTCCCTTTCTTTTTGTTTGACTCGGGTGGGTCCTGCTATGTCTTTTCGAAGCGGCAGTCTGCGTCAGATTGTCGTACAGGCTTCTTCGTGAGTTTGTGAAGTCGCAGTCTCTTTCTATTAAGAAGAAAGAAATCGCATTAACTGAGCGCCGTTCCTTCATCATTGCGTAAGTTTGTCGTTTTTGCAGAATATTACTTATTGTTTGAATGTTGGAATCATTAACGGAAAGCGTTTTATCTCTTTTTATATAACTTTACAACTACTCTGCATATATGTTTAGTTAATATCGCGTATAAACACGAGAATATACATATTATACACATATACTTTTATTATATTATGAATATTTATATATATTTCCATTATAATTTTTTTAATAACTATAAACGCATGCTATCGAATATTTACGCAAACTTAGTTGTGTCTTCACTGTTCTTCGCTTAATCCTTCGCTACATTCATATTCCTATCCCAACGCAGAGCTCTCATATCCCAGATAGCGCTGTGGAGGTTTAGAAGGGATAGCCCGGGAGGAATCTAGGCATGTGTCCACTGAGTACTCGGCACAGAGATTAAGAAAGACTCCTTTATTTCGTAGAGAAACACTAGAACGATGCAGCTCTAACGGCGGGCTAGTCTCCATTGTTTTACTGCCGTACCGCGACAAAGGACTAGCCGTGCAGTGACAAAAGACTAGCTCGCCGGCGTGTGGTGGGGGGCGAGCTCGCATGCAAGCGAGATAGAGTATGGCCGCCACATACACTCCCCTACCAGTGTTAAAAAATTATCTTATGTTAATTTTCAACACGAAAAAATGATACGCAAAGATACAGAAAAGATTGTCTTACACTAAGAAAGGTACTTATAGCTAATAATTCGGTACAACGCACCTGAGATTATATTAATCTCGACTAGAAAACGTACCGGAAGTGAAGACTGTCGGCGTTAAATTAACGCGAAACTTTGCGAAAGAGCCGCTTGTTAGATTAGGATTACCCCGACAACTATTTACAAAATGATATATTAGAGACGGAGTAGAAGAAAATAAATAACTATGCTCGAGTTCGAAAAAGGAAGACGCGTCACAATCACCGAAGACTCCTCTTAAGATTAAAGCGAACATGATAGATCGGACCTTGCACCGCACTGACATTTGTGCTAGTTTTTCTCTTGAGGATAGACAGTACAAACTTAGTTTTCCTATCTGCCGGAGGAGCAACCGAGGTAGTGTG
>NW_014554454.1:0-229 GCF_001313825.1 Dinoponera quadriceps | reverse complement strand
CGACCTCTATTTCTATTTCCCCCGGCTTCCCGGGAAGGTCCGGGAATCCATAAGAGGCAGCGTCGAGCGCAGGTAAGGGAATTGGCGTATCCCCCTCACCCTGCCTCCTCGTGACCCTCTCGTATCGGGTCAGCCGCCCGCGAAGCTGCGCCGCGGACCCGTCCGTCCGCAGCCCCCGCACCGCCAGCTGATCGATCAGCTGGTCGGACGACAGCCCGTGCGCCCACGC
>NW_014554453.1:27177-39041 GCF_001313825.1 Dinoponera quadriceps | reverse complement strand
TGAAGCGCAATGGCTTCTTTTGTTACAGAAAAAATTTTTCTTTCCCATAACACATAAATTCTTCCTAAATTTTATTAACCCTTAGCTGTCCTACCTTCCGGTAAAAACAAAATTGTCCCATGGAGTGTGTCTGACCCCACGTAAAAAATATTGTTGGAGCTTTGAATGTAATTATGATATTTATATAAAAAAGTACTAGTTAATATCTTAAATATTGGAGGACAAATGCTAATTGGTTTTGTAGACAAAAACAAAAATTTTAATATTAAAAAATATTTTGAAAAAAAGTTAAAAAATGACTTTTTTCAGTCAAATATTTATAGCTGGCTCAATTTTCATCTTAAAAAAAATGGTTCCATATTTGGGAGATATGTTGTTTAAAGTGAAATAATTTTTTTTTAGCTATTCAAGAAGTGTATTTATTTTAAGGTTTGAATGCGGAAAGAATTGTGTTTTTTAGGTATTACGAAAACCATTGAATTTTAATTAATAAATGAATTTATTTCTGCATAGAAACACTTAAAAATAACAGAATCTTTATTTTATTATAAAAAAGTAAACGAAATTTTAAATTACAAATTTGCGAACTATTTTATTCCTGTCTATCCCTATAATCAATGCAAAGATACATGCGATGATTATTACACATTTTAACGATAGCACGATAAGCACTGTATTGTCGTTTTAGTATCTTTATGTCTCGGACACAGATCACAGCTCTTACGAGAAGGTAAATTTTGATCTTCAGATGCTTCTTGCCGCAATTCATCGATCCCAAGTATCATTGCTATACCAGCTTTCAAAGACTTGCGAAGTGAAATCATACAATACCTTTCTTGAAGATAGGGCTTGACAAGAAACATTTTTAATCGAGAAAGGCACTCTTGGACAGATGTTACTTTATTTTCTCCTCTTCTTACTGACTGGCATTGGGCCAAAACGCGAGCATTAACGGCAGCTTGATCCAACATTCCTAGGAAAAAACGCATAGGCCAGCGATTTGTTCTTCTGCTTTCCGTGTGTGAGAGACACAACTGATCAAACTTATCAGTTCCGCCTTTTATTGAGTTGTAATTAAATATTATTTCTGGTTCTCTGGGAAGCTTCATCCGACTCTTCCATCACCTCATAATCAGCATCATCAGAATCACTTGGCTCTCCACAAAATAGATGTTCCTACGCATCCATTTGCAGCATTTCACCAACGTGGTTACGGTTGCGTAAATTATACATCTTTACATACAAAAAAACTAAGTAAATTACACACCAAAAATTCGTGACCTCAGAAATGTTTACTTACATTTTTTTTCAAATTTTAGTACCCAAGAACACTTTTAAAAAATCGGAGCACACACACAAAAAATTAACACACTTGTCCCACGGGGCCACAGTGAACCCACAAATTTTAACGTCGAATTTGCGCGCTTGTCTACAGAAGACTAAAGCAACTAAAATTATACTCATCGTTTTAATCTACAGTTAGGACCTCCAAATGACAACAGATGGCGTCACATAGACCATTTTTTAATTTTAAGCTGATTTACAGAAATTTAAATATCGCTGAGGACATTTGACCCCGGAGGGACAGCTAAGGGTTAATACGTTATTTCCATGCTGCAGCCTCGAGGAGTTCAAAAGTCGAGCGTTTCTTTCGTTTGTACAGTAGAAAACGTGAACTAATGCAAATTCACCTTTCGGCTTGAATATTTTAAACAAATACCCTAGTTCCACAAGAAAACGTAAAAGAAATCAATCTGAGAGCGAAACTTGCGAGATTGCGTGTAATAGTCGAAGTAACGTGATTGTCAAATGAATTTTGCGTTTCTTCACGTTAAATCGTGCAAGGATGCAAACTGAAAGGTGTGATTGGGATATTCTGTTTTATTATGATATTTCCATGCTGCAGTCTCGAGGAATTCAAGCGGTGAGCGTTTCCTTCTTTTCTACTGTAGATAACGAGAACTAAAGCAAATTCACGTTTTAGCTTAAATCATTTCGATCAAATACGATAGTTCCACGAGAAAACGTAAAAAAAATCTATCTGCAAGTAAAACTTGCGAATTTGCGTGTAATAGGCGAAGTAACGTGAATGTCAAGTGAATCTTGATATTCTTCACGTTAAATCGTGAAAGGGTGCAAACTGAAGAATGTGATTGTAATATTCTGTTTTATTGTGTTATTTCCATGATGCATCGTCGAGGAATTCAAGCGGCGAGCGTTACTTTCGTTTCTACAGCAGAAAACGCGATCCAATGCAAATTCGCGTTTGCGCTTGAATCTTTTCTATCAAATACGCTAGTTCCACGAGAAGACGTAAAAGAAATCAATCTGCGAGCGAAACTTTCAAGTTTGCGTGTAATAGGCGAATTAACATGAAGGTCAAATGAACCTTGCGTTTCTTTACGTTAAATCGTGAACGGATGCAAACTGAAGAGTGTGATTGAAATATACTGCTTTATTACGTTATTTCCGTGCAGCAGCCTCGAGGATTTCAAGTGGCCAACGTTTTTTTCGATTCTGCAGCAGAAATCGTGAACTAATGCAAATTCATGTTCCGGCTTGAGTATTTTCGAACAAATACGCTAGTTCCACAAAAAAACGTAAAAGAAATCAATCTGCTGGCAAAACTTGCGAGGTTGCGTGTAATAGGCGAAGTAACGTGAATGTCAAGAGATTCTTGCGTTTCTTTACGTTAAATCGTTAACGGATGCAAACTGAAGAGAGTGATGGAAATATTCTTCTTTACAACGTTATTTCCATTCGGCAGCTTCGAGGATTTCAAGCGGCGAGCGTTTCTATCGTTTCTACAGCGGAGAACGTGAACTAATGCAAATTCACGTTTCAGCTTGAACTTTTTTGAATAAATACTCTAAATCCAAAAGAAAACGTAAAAGAAATCAATCTGCGAGTGAAACTTGCGAGTTTCCGTGTAATAGGCCTAGTAACGTGAATGTCAAGTGAACTTTGGTTACTTTACGTTAAATCGTGAACGGATGCAAAGTGAAGATTGTGATTAAAATATTCTGCTTTATTATGTTATTTCCATGCTGCAGTCTCGAGGAATTCAAGCGGTGAGCGTTTCTTTCTTTTCTACTGTAGATAACGAGAACTAAAGCAAATTCACGTTTTGGCTTAAATCCTTTCGATCAAATACGCTAGTTCCACGAGGAAACGTAGAGAAAATCAATCTGCAAACGAAACTTGCGAGTTTGCGTGTAATAGTCGAAGTGACTTGATTGTCAAGTGAATTTTGCGTTTCTTCACTATAAATCGAGCAAGGATGCAAACTGAAGGGTGCGATTGGGATATTCTGTTTTATTATGTTATTTCCATGCTGCAGTCTCGAGGAATTCAAGCGGTGAGCGTTTCTTATGTTTCTACAGCAGAAAATGTTAACTAATGCAAATTCACTTTTTGGCTTAAATCTTTTCGATTAAATACGCTAGTTCCACGAGAAATCGTAAAAGAAATCAATCTGCAAGCGAAACTTGCGAATTTGCGTGTAATAGGCGAAGTAATGTGATTGTCAAGTGAATTTTGATATTCTTCATGTTAAATCGTGAAAGGATGCAAACTGAAGAGTGTGATTGTAATATTCTGCTTTATTGTGTTATTTCCATGCTGCAGCCTCGAGGAATTCAAGCGGCGAGCGTTACTTTCGTTTCTACAGCATAAAACGCGATCTAATGCAAATTCAAGTTTCGGCTTGAATCTTTTCGATCAAATACGCTAGTTCCACGAGAAAACATAAATGAAATCAATCTTCGAGCGAAACTTGCGAGTTTGCGTATGTCACGTCTGGCATACCTTAAAAAATGCTCTACCACGCGGCAATTTTTTCCCTTTTTTTTCGCGATTTCACTTCCAAAATAAGGTAGAAAGGTTCAATTTCAAATTTATACTTCGCGCTGAGACTGCCATCTTGCGTTTCACGTAATGTTGTATTCAAGTCAAAAATCATGTTTGACAAACCAGGGGTGACACCACGCCACCTACGCGACTTGCCTTAGGGCAGGCTTTCAACATGTCACGTAGTATAAGGGATACACCTCAGAGTTCAAATGTGTTGCGCACCCAGCCCCCTGGCATCCGGGGGAGAGGTGGAATTACGTACCCAGTGCCCCCGGTATATAAGGAGATCCCTGTGAGCACCTCTGCCAGTTCGTCCGTCGCACTCAACCCGTTCGGGTCTCGAGCTCTCCTGGACTTCCCCGATCTCGTGACAGTTCGTCCATTGCACTCAACCCGGTCGGATCTCGAGTTCTCCCGGAACTCCCCGAACTCGTCTAGTACAGCCACGTGCTCGCGCCGCGCATTACTATTTCCATCCCTCCTGAGCAGGGGCTAGTGTAAGTTCTATTTCTTGTTATAATTCAAATTCTAGTAGTTAGATTCTTTTATATATTCTAAATTGTAATTTCATATTTCGTAATACTATAACATTAGTCCGAAATACGTACAACCCCGTGTTTCTTGATCGCCGTGTATTTGTCAGCATCAATTGTAACCTCTTAATTGTTTCAATATATTATTATCTATTAAAGACCACGCGAGTATTAACATTCTTATTATCTAAATATACCAATTTACCTAAGTCCACGAGGCTCTATGCACAAAGCAATCATATTGTCGATGGTTGCATCATCCTCCACCGTGTCCTGTGCCCGCAGGACTCCTATCCTTCCTCGGCCACATATGTAGTGAAGTGTCGGCGATATTAGAGCCGACAAGGTTTCTANGCAATCATATTGTCGATGGTTGCATCATCCTCCACCGTGTCCTGTGCCCGCAGGACTCCTATCCTTCCTCGGCCACATATGTAGTGAAGTGTCGGCGATATTAGAGCCGACAAGGTTTCTGTCCTCGCTGAGCTGGCCTTAGGACACCTGCGTTATTCTTTGACAGATGTACCGCCCCAGTCAAACTCCCCGGCTGGCAGTGTCCTCGAATCGGAACACGCGGGAGTATTGACGGCGATCGGCCGAAGCCTCACTCTACTCTTACACGCTTGGCTCTAGAACACCGTGGCCACCGGGGCGTAAGCCCTCGGGTCATGCACTCCGCACAACAGAGTAAGTAAAGAAACGATGAAAATTTTGGTATTTCACCGGCAATGTTGCCATTTCCCACTTATGCTACATTTCTCATTTCTCCTTACAGTGCCAGACTAGAGTCAAGCTCAACATAATCTTCTTTCCCCGCTACTTTTTTTAAGCCCGTTCCCTTGGCAGTGGTTTCGCTAAAAAGTATATAGGGACAGATTGGGAATCTCGTTAATCTATTCATGCTAGTTACTAATTAGATGACGAGGCATTTGGCTAGGTCAGGTTCGCGACATCCGTTGGTCGCTTATTTTGGTCTGTATCTTTGCCGCCTCTTGGCAATTATATTGTTATCTGCCAGCATAATAGACGTTTCCCGACGTTTATTTCGCTGTCCAACAAGCCCTGCGCCTCTTAAATTTTAATCTCTTTTATTCGAATATATTAAGCATTTTATCAGTTACATATCATTAATTTATGCATGAATGTCGCCTGCGCGCCCTGTTTATTTAAAGACTGATTTTATAAACTCCCTATATATTATTATACCACCGCTTATGACATTATTATAAATATCCTTGCATTGGACTGCTTTAGGCCAGTCGCACTAAGCAGCTCTCTGTTCATGCTGTACCACATCCAGCGTGCGCCAACCACTAGAGCTGTCACCATGACGTTATTTATGCCATATTTATTTTGCACCGCTGAAATTGTTTCCTTGTCCACATAAGTAGTCTTTTTATGATTATACGTGATGCTCAGTGATTGTGTGTCTTTCCCATGGCACGGCTACATCGTAAATTACTATTCGGTCATTCTCGCAACACAATGTCGGGGATTCTCAAAAGCCCAAAGGCACACCTAATTCTGGGCTCAACTTCCACTCTTCAGCCACTTTTCTCTATCATTCTTTTTGCGAGGTTTACGATGAGATCATGCCTTCTTATTCGATTCCAGTGAGTTACTGGGCAACGCTGGAGCACATGAGACAAGAACTCCACTGTATCGCAACCAGCTCTGCATTTATTGGCCTCTTTCAGGTGTGAAGGTATACCGACCGTAGCAAGTAGGTTACCTGTCAACTGAACTGCTTTTACATAATCTTTACCAGACCAGTATGAAGGCGGATTATCGATCCAACCGCCAGAGTGGTAGTTGCATGATCTCTGTAGCAGTCCATTTCCAGAGTACGACGACTCCAGACGTTCTGCCCACGGACGCGCTACACTGGCCAAGGTGTCACCAAACTTTTGGGTCCTGGTGCGTAACTTAGGCTCAAGCAGATAAAACGCGTAGTGCTGCAACATACGCCTTCCATAATTATCATATGACGTAACTATATTATTCGTCTGGTTAGGATAAAAGGTATATGCGTCCTCAACGAGATAACACCCAGTCCACCGAATCTTACTGGAGCGTGAATGTAAGCATCCGAGCATGTGCCATTAAAGTGTAAAATTTTCCGCACTGCAACTCTAATATACGTATCGACATCCTTAAGCATTTTAACTGTGATACGCGGTGTTTGCAAAATATGTAAAAGACGAGGAACCAGGTATGTTTATAATATAGATAATTTTAAGGCGATTTAAGCGATGCTCTTTTAATCCGTAATAGTTGATTTTTAATATTCGACCAATTTGGCTTACATATACCGGCCGACGATAGCTTCAAGCCTAGGTATTTCCATGACTTACGGAACTTTGTGGGATTCTAGATCCTTTGGCGTAAAACATGCCTTTGGTGACGGAGTACAATATCTATTTCCCAGGAATTATTCCCACAGATGTGGCTATACATTTGTTTGAATTTAATTGTAGGCCTCTCTTATCAAAAAGTTAACTGCAATTTTAAGTGACGCTTGCGTTTCTTTCACTGTGGAGTCTAATAGTACCAGATCGTCGGCATAACATAAGCAAGAGATTTTTGATTCATTAAAGTGTACGCCGTTAGCACTACATTGAAGCGTTTCTATAAGTTGATCCATAATCATGTTAAACAAATAGGGAGACAATGGATTCCCCTGCTTGACCCCTTTACAGATATTAAATTTTTCAGATTCCACATATCCAAGTTGAATCTTTTAGAGGAGTGAATATAACCATCCCAGATAAAAGACTATAATCGCTTATCGATTAAAAATCTGTCCAGAGCTCTCTTAATGGAGCTATGAGACACTTTATCTAGCATTTCGCAGATCGATTGATATAATATTATATGGTTTGCGGGACTTCCTTTTTTCTTTCTTCAAAAAGTCTAAGGTTAAGTTATTTAGGAATACCCCATCTATACAGCGGATACCACGCTGTAAATGATGTATTAGAAGGCCACCCAGTCTCTTACCTATTATCTTATTTACAATTCTAAGCAAAATTCAAGATATAGTTAAAGGTCGCCAATTCTCTATATCTGTTGGATCGCCCGATTTTGGAATTAGATTAGTCCGGCTGTTCTTCAAAGATTCTGGTATACATCCCCAGAATAACATAATGTTAAAAAACAAACAGAGCTTATTAACGCTCATTCGCGGGAGGTGTTTAACCTTTTAGGTACTGCTGAATTCTGCGCGAGGCTATTTCCCTGGAACTCAGAGCAAATTAAAAAAAAATTTTCTTTTTGAAACGATGATTGAAACGGGGATGTTTCCCCGGAGGCTCCCCGTCGACTCACATGGACGGTTGTCCAGGTCGTCAAAGAACACCCCGGCCGGAGGTAATGTCGTCGAGAGCAACACGCCGCGTTCGGACTTAGTCTCTGAGCGACTCAGCGCCCGCCGGAGGTAACGTCGTCCCGGTTTTCGCGATTCCGCAGCGGAACTGCAAGCCGCAGCGGGACGGCGCTCCACGGGGATGTTTCCCCAGAGGTTCCCCGTCGACCCCCGTAGTCGGTTGTCCAGGTCTTAAGGGAACCCCTCGGCCGGGGGTAACGTCGTAGAAAACAACACGCCGCGAACGGACTCAGTCTCTGAGCGCCTAAGCGACAGCCGGAGGTAACGCCGTCCCGCTTTTGGCGATTCCGCAGCGGAACTGCAGGCCTCAGCGCGGCGAGACTCGACTGAAATGTTTCCCCGGATGTTCCACGTCGACCCACGTGGTCGGTTGTCCAGGTCGTCAGAGAACCCCCCGGCGGGGGGTAACGTCGTGAAAATCATCACTCCGCGAGCGGACGTAGTCTCTGAGCGCCTCAGCTCCCGCCGGAAGTAACGTCGTCCGGGTTTTTACGATTCCGCAGCGGAACCGCAGGCCGCAGCGCGGCGAGACTCGACGGGGACGTTCCCCCGTAGGTTCCTTCTCGACCTACAAGGTCGGTTGTCCAGGTCGTCAGGGAACCATCTTTCCCGAACGAGGAAAGCCCTGAGGGGGGCCGTGAGTTGACGGGCTTTTTGTCTCTCGGACAATCCCAAAACCCCCCAGACCATAGTGGCGGTTCCTTTTCGGCGGGTGGGACCTTGTCCACACACGCCGACGGAAGTGGTGCTCTTCTCCCCCTGGAATTTCTCCCGGGGGCTGGATGGATTGCTTTGCGCCCTAGCCTGGGGGAGGGCAAAGAAGAATTCTGCACGCGATGCCCTACCCTCTCCCCGATCAGTCAACGCATTACGTGGAGAGTGGTTTTTAATGAATAGGAGTCTGACGTGCCCCCCGTGTGTTCCCCCAAACACTCGGGGCATCCATGATGGATTTTCCCCTCTTTAAAAGAAAAAAAATTAAGTTAGGTTTCCTCCTTCATATGGAGTGCAAGCCGGCGGAGTCTCCCTCCGCATACCAGCCGATATATTTACTGGACGAGGCAAGCAAGATGTTTGAACGCATCCTCCATAGCCGCCTCGTCCGGCACATATCAGAGAGTGGTCCCAAACTGTCGGAAGGACAGTTCGTATTCCACGCAGGATGAACAACATTAGATGCCATTATCCACGTCAGGTCCCTCGTGGAGTTCGAACAGGAGGTGTGGAAGATATTGTTGGCAGTATTGTTAGACATCGTCAACGTGTTCAACAGCCTTCCCTTGGACTTGGTAAAAGCGGCGCTCCAATATTTTCGAGTGCCGCAATACCTTGTCCTTATGATACGGCACTACTTCCGCGCTCGAAAACTGGGGTTTATCAACCAGGACGAACTCCAGTGCGAGGGGGAGATGCGGTGCGTGGTTCCACAGGGCTCGGTACTGGGCCTCTCCTGTGGAACTTCGTGTATGACCGCGTACTTCGCACTGCCCTCCACCCCGGCGCGCACATCGTCTGCGTAGCAGACGATACATTAGTGCTCGCCGGGGCAGACACCTGGAAAAACGCGCAGGCCTGTGCCAATATCGCGGTCTGCGGCGCCGTGCGTTCCATTTGGGACGCGACACTCAGGGTGGCTCGCCACAAAACTGAGACCATCTGGTTTCACGATGGTTCTCATGGGGAGCCCCAGTCCACCCGCGTCCAGGTGGACGGAACGGACGTCGAGGTGGGGCTCAGGATGAAATAACTGGGCCTCATCCTGGATGGCTTCTGGGGGTTCGTATTTCATTTTGAGGAAATAACCTTTAGGATGGACAGGACGGCCACCGCGTTAGGTGGTCTCCTGCCCAATATCGACGGTCCAAACGCCAAAGTCAGGCGGTTGTACACAAATGTGGTGCACAGCATAGCCCTCTACGGGTGCCCCCGTCTGGGCGGGCGAAACGGCTAACCGCCGCATCAAGTTAATGAAGCGGCGGTCTCAAAGATGGATTGCCATCCGACCCTCCCGCAGCTACCGGACTATGTCCCACATACAGCCGCCACGGTCCTCGCGGTGTTATCCCCGCGGAGCTCCTTGCGCAAATGTACGCGGAAACGTACGAGCGCATCGGGGAGATCTACTGGAATGATCGGGCTGAACTCACCGCGGGGGCCGTGACCTTGGCGAGGAAACAGGCCCAGCAAAGGGCGATTCTCCGCTGGAAGCTCCAGCTGGGTGGTCCCCAAACGACGGGCCGGCGGACCGGCAAAGCCATCCGGTCCTGTCTCCAAGAATGGATAGACAGCGTCCAAGGCGGGTTATCGTTCCAGCTGGCGCAGGTGCTCACCGGACCGGTTGTTTCGGTGACTACCTGTGCTGGTTCGAAAGGGAACGCACGGCACGCTGCCACTACTGTGCAGTAGGCCGAGACTTCGCGCAGCACACACTGGCCGAGTGTCCAACGTGGGCTGACCAGCGCGGAGCCCTGGTCTTAGTGGTGGGAGCATATCTGTCGCACCCGGACATAGTTCGCGCGATGGTCGGAAGCGAGCAGAAGTGGAAGGAGGTGTCTTTTTTCTTTGAGCATGTCATGCGGCAGAAGGAGGATGCCGAGAGAGTGAGGAGGGAGGAAGTTGAAAATGAGGTGGAGTCTCCGAACACGAATGAGGAGGAGGACGGAGGCGGCGGTGGAGAGAGACCGAGGAGGAGGAGACGAGTCTTCCTGGGTCCCCATCGCCGAAGAAACCCGCCCACCGTAAGGGGGTGGAGTATGGCCCCGTCGGGGGTGGACACTAATTTGAGACCGCCCCCACAATAATGCGCGGCTAACTAGTGGGCAGGAGCCCCCAAAAAAAGGGTCGAACGGGAATGGTTTCCGGTCCGTGGCGCAGAGCAAACATAAATTCCGCTGCGGGCAACAAAACGAGACATTGCGGCGAGCCGGACAATTCCGGCCCTCCCGCAGAATGATGATCAGCGGAGCCTGGGACAAAAATGTTAATAGTCGCCGCCTCCGCCGGAAGGGATGGGTCACCGGTCCGGGGCGGAGTCAATTGGTAATTACTCCGCCCCGGGCAATTAAACGCGACAGTGCGGGAGGGTAGAGGAATGATTGTCCCCCACCGCGGCTGTAGGCCCGCAGACCTCTGATCCAAGGGGGGATCGGTCCGCGGACGGGGTACCAACGCTCCGGTAGCTATATCCCCCCCACGAGGGGCGCGGCGGGGTGTCTGGTGCAGCACTCCGCCGCTGGTGGAAGGACCAAGGCAAAGAAAAAGCCCTGGTCAGGATGGCCTTAGCGGCGCAGGGAGGGGTGCTGAATGAATGCTGCACGCGATGCCCGGCCCCCAACCACTTGGCCCCGACTAGGGGCCAAGTAAATGCGCAGAGGCGGCAACCCTAAGGGTTTTAGTTGGTAAGAGTCCGACATACCTCTCGGAGTCTCCTCGGGCTCCGAGGGGATTCATGAAGATTTCCCCTGGGTTAACAAAAAAAAATGTTAGGTTAGATTCTTCGTCACGCCCGACTTGAGCGCTGGATGCGCGGTGACGCTATTACCTGGCCCACCGGCCGTCGTTCTTGAGGTGTTCAGTCTTGTTTTGGCACCTCTCCTGCGGTTGGGGGGACGGGAGTCCTGGTGAGGAGGTGGGGACGCCTTTCCCGCGCACTCCGGTTTCCAAGTCGGGAAGCGCTTCCGCGATCGAGCGCGTCCCCAGGTGGCGGATAGCGGAACGCCCACCAGATATGGTGGATACCAGTAAATAACCCTTCGTGGGAATAAGCCGGCGCGGACCATAAGGCGCTGAGGTGTCGGAAGTTGAGTGGTTCCACCCCGGTGTGGGGTGGCGCCGTCAAATGCTCAACTGAGAAAGAATTCCTGGGACGGGCGAGTGAGAGCTGCCATAAAAGCTCCTTTCCCCGAGTTGGTTGGGCCCGTTAGGATTGGTTGCCGCCGACCTAAATAAAGGAAATTCTCGATAAAAAACCCGCCCGTAAGAGAGGGGTTGTAAAATTCTATCTCATTATGAAGTCAGTATGTCCACACGACGGAGTGCGCATACCGCCCCATCCGGTTTCGGACCCGGTAGGGGCCGGCGGTGGGGGGGGGGGG
>NW_014554453.1:0-27126 GCF_001313825.1 Dinoponera quadriceps | reverse complement strand
GCTTCGTCACCCTATCTGGCTACTGCCGATAGGTGGGAGGAACCCCGACCCGGGCCATCGGGTCTTCAGGGTGTCCAGGAGTTCTCGGCGCGTGCTGAGGTTATCCTGGACGAGGAATACGCTAGTACTTCTCTATGTTTGGAGCCGGGCGGAAGCGCAGACTTTGGGAGGACGAGCCGGAAAAGCTCCCCATTGCCTTTTGCGCAGAGGAGGTGTTGGCGGGCTACACGTTCGCGGCACCCCCGCGTAGAGAGGGGGATAAATCTATCCCCCTTCTGGATGAAGCGAGGCTCACCATCCGGTTGGAGCGGGTAGTGGTCTCAATCGGGAAAGTTGTCGGGGAAATATGCCCCGACAACGTCCATGAGGAAAAGAATTTTGTCGCGAAATACGCGGAGTCGGCTGTACGGATCGCTCGCGATCTGGACCGACGACTCCACGAGAGGGAGGAAAAGGGCCCCCGCGGTCCGCCAAGCATTGTGGCCCGCCTCGCGGAGCTGGAGCGTCGAATTAAGACGCTCCATGGGGAGAACCGTGCCCTGCGGGCAACCCTGGAGGCCGGTCCGCTTGGGATTAAGTACGAGTGGAAAGAGGATCGATTTACGTTAGCCCTCGTGAGTAGGGTTGACTCCCTCGCGAGGAACCTCGCGCTGCAGGGGGCCCTCGAGACGGAGGTGACGGAGAGGACCAGGGCCCTCTCCAAACCCCCGGTGCGGTCAACAGCGACCACGACGTCGCCCGTCAAAAAGCAACCGTGGGAACCTCCCCTGTAAAGGGGATGGAGGTGGGACTCCCCGCGACTAGCCGGGATCCGCGACTCGCGCGGCGGTGCCCAACGACGCCTGTCTGTCCAGACGCCTTGGTAGATGGAAGGAGGCGGCGGGGACAGAATACTAACCAAACTGCCGTCTAGGGCCAATGCGTCTGTGCAGACGCCTCGGGCCATGGAGGGCAGGGCGGATGGAGGGAAACGCTCGATGGCGCCACCTCCTGTTACGGCGGATGTTCCTGGTTGGCCAGCTGGTCCCTCCGGGACGTCCGCAAAAGGAAAGTCGCAGAAGAGGAGGCGGAGGAATAAGGATGTTGCGGCCCGGGAGAAGGATGTCCTGGCCTCTGAACTCCGCCACAAACAGAACCGCCATTATTATGTTGCGGATGACGCCCTCCTAAAGGAGGGATGGGCTTCCGCCTCTAAATCGGTGAAGAAGAAAGGGAGGACACAGGGGGGATTCCTTTCCCCTGAACGCGGGGTCCCCAATCTCCCGTGACCCAGGCAAAAAGAAGCTTGACAAATCCGCGTCTGTGGTCGCCATTACGTGCCGGCACTGGTGCGGATACAGGGAATTTATGGCGCACGCCCGGGAATACGTCGATATCAAAGAGTTTGATATTCCGGGCGTGCCCTTCCGCCGGGAAATAACGGGGTCCCTTTTTATGGAGGTTCCCGTTCCCGGCGGCGAGGAGAAAGTGGATCGCCTCGCGAGAGACGCGAGGAATAGAAGACCGCCCCGCGAGGAATTAAAGACCGCCCACGTCTACTGGGATGCGACGGTTGGTCGCCCCCAGCGTACAGTGGATTTGAGAGTTATCTCGTTGGATAACGGGGTGACTCTCGACATGATTGCTCCGGCGATCGCCGAGGCGAGCGGGTGCATGCCCGGCCAGGTGGTTTTAGGACCCCTGCGCCGGGCGTAGAATGGCCTGGGGGCCATTAGGGTTAGGGTCCCCCAGGCGGCCGCCAGCAAGCTACTGGCGGTCAGGAAGGTAAGGATTGTCTGGTCACTTGGGAAAGTTAAGCGTTTGCCCGCTCGCCCTCTCCAGTGCCATGGATGTTGGCGATACGGCCATGTGCGGGCGTCGTGCCCTGGTCGCGTGGACAACAGCTCAAGCTGCTACAGGTGCGGCCAAATGAGGCACGTCGCCCGCGAGCCCACTGCCTGGTCTGTGCGCAGACGGGGCGTAACTTGGGTCAGCGCATGGGCGGCTCATCCTGCCAGACGGTGGGCCTGAAAACGCGGGAGGAGGGAGCCCGCAGGGAGAGGAAGGGTGTAGGGCGGAGGGAGCAGAAGGTTCCCACCGACATCGCCCGCCAGGGGGACGCCAGAGCCCCCACGAGGGAGAGCAATATCCCTCCCGCGGAGAAGGAGATGGGGGCCGTGTTGCCCACTCCACCCTCCGCAGAGGAGGTGCCGTGTGTATCCGGTGGTGATGACGTAATCGTTATCCCGGACACACAGGGCGTTGTTGAGGAGACTTCCAGAGCTGCACGTACTTCCAGCCCGACTCAGGACTGGAAGTCGGATAACTCCGGAATGGAGTGGTAATCGGTGCAGGTTTCGGCCGACCCCTGGGGCTGTCACTTCCACTGCGCGGAACAACGCGCAAGATGGGGGGGGGGGAGCCAGTGGCTCCTCCCCCAGGGAAGACGGCCAAAAACGCGAGGTGGGGGAAGACCACCAGCTCCTCAAGGTGGTGCCGAACACCAGGCCCCACTATTTTTACGTGGTAGGAGGAACCCGACCGACTTGAGCCTTATGCTCGTCGGGAGGGTCTGGGGATGGAAATAACCTTGTCCCCTCCCCCCGCCCCCGGAAAAAGGTATATGCGCTCCCTCTGGAGGGCAAGGCCGCTGAAGGACCACCGGTCTTCCGGGTGGTCACTCGTAAATATGGCGGCTGAGAATGTCCACGTAAAAAAAACTCGCTCAGCTTGGTTGCTGGGTACACGGTGATGCTAGTACGTGGCCCACCGGCCGTGGTTCTTGAGGTGTTCAAAAACGTGTTGGCACCACTCCCACGGTCGGGGGGACGGGAGTCCTAGCGACGAGGTGGGAAAGCCTCTCCCGGGCATTCCGGTTTACAAGTCGGGGCGCGGTTATGCCTCCGCGATCGAGCGCGTCCCTAGGTGGCGAATAAGGGAACGCCCAACAGATATGTTGGGTACCCGTGAATAACTCCCTCCGGGGGGGAATGAGCGGGCGCGGACCAAAAGGCGCTGGGGTTCCGGAAGTGGAGTAGTTCCACCCCGGTGTGGGGTAGCGCCGTCAAATGCTCAACTGAGGAAGGATCCCTGGTACGGGCGAGTGGGAGCCGCCCTAAAAGCTCCCTTCCTTAGGCTGACCGGGCCCGTTAGGCTTGGGTGCCACCGGTCTAGGAACTGGAGAGCCACCGATAAAAGAGTTCCCCCCGGAAGAGAAACCGTGTAAGAAAAAACCTAACATTAAAGGTTCCAATAAGAAAAGGAAGTCCGGCGCTCTCGGAGGCTTCGGAACCGGTGGTAAAAGGGGTAGGGTCCCGGCCTCCTCCTCGTCGTCATTATGCGACGGGCGGGAGGCGGAGTTGCCGGCGAGCTACGCCACTGATATTGTTATCGCTGAGGGCGATGGGGGTGGCGCATGTGCGCCTCCATCGGTGAGCTAGAGGGCTTCCACAGATACCACTATCTGTGGGACCACGGGCGAGAAGGCGTAGGATCTTGGTAGTTCCGGAAGGTCCATGTCACCGAGCCCCGCCAGAGTTGAGGAGGAGGGTTGGGTATTCCGCCTTTTGGCGCGGCACGCCGCCGTGTAGTATAGGCGGACTTCGACCTTCCTGAAGGCTGGGGAGGACACCTCGTTAACAGAGGCCATTGTGGCCTATACCGCCTGCGCTGGCCAGATGAATGGTGGGGTTTGCAGAGATGCCCTCAAAAAGGGGGCTCGGAGACTTGCGCCCAAATATGGATGGGCCTGAAGAGTCGTGTCCTTCGGGAGGCCGAGAAAGCCCGTCTCAGGGACAAGGAGCCCGAGCTTGGATGGTCAGACCCGGGTTTGGACTCTAGTATGGAGAATGTGGTACAGGGGCCGTCACCCGCGGAGCACATTAGGGTGCTCCGAAGCCAAGGCAGGTGTGACGCCCTGTTAAAGACAGAAATCCTGGAGATGACGGAGCTCCGTTATCTCAAGAAAATTAAGGTGTGATTGGCGCGAGTCTCCAGGATGGTCCGGAAGCCTGGCTTGCCGAGGGCCCTCGGCGACTCCAAGGTCATTTGGATGCTGAAGGAGGCGCTGAGGGTCGTCAAATATTAGGAAAAGATAGCTTCTCAGACGAGTAATATAGGCCAGACCTGGGTCGTGAAGGAGGCCAGAGATAAAGCCGAGATGGAGATAGTGACCTTGAAGTGGCCGAAATGGAAAAGGTGAGGGCGTGTAATGACGTCCTCGCCAAAGAAAAGGATCGGCTCCAAGAGGAGCCCAGGGAGTTAGAGGTTGTGAGGGCGTCCAATGACACCATCACTTAAGAGCGTAATAAGCTCCGCGAGGAGCTTAAGGAATTGGATTTCCTCGGGGAGCGGGTTCTCGGCTTGTAGGTCAAGAATGCCCGCCTCCTGAGGGAAAACGAGGAGTTGAAGACGCTGGGGAGTGGCGGTGTGCCCTCCCCCCCGCCTTTGAGGGAGTTGGACCCGCCTGCGCTGGCGGCTAGGGATTGGCCTCCGCTCGGTGGTAGGGGGGTTCCGAAGAGGTGACCGCGGAGAATGGGGTGAGTGTCCCACCTCCGCGACGGAAGAAGAAGGGAGCTCCCGGTCTTCTGCCGGGGGCGCCGGAGGATCGGCCAGCTTTGACGGGGGTTTCCGGGACAACGTCCTGTGAGCGGGGAAGGCCCACAGGGGACTAGGGTGTCGGGCTGCGGAGGCGGAGTGGGGGGCGTCGGAGTTTTGGACCCGCGGCGCACTCGGAGGTTGAGTTTGCGGCAGGAACTGCTGTTCCCACCGCACTCCCGGTTGATGCCCCCCTTGAGCGCTGGCTGGGCGTGTTGGCGGTTGACGGAAAAACGGGAGGAGGCTCCCGCGGCCGCCTAGGACGGCGGCTGTGGCGGTGTGGTGTCCTCCGGTGACCTCGTATGCCGAAGTCCTCCGGGGGGCGAAGGAGATTCTTTCCCTCCCCGAGTTGCTGGGTGACCGCAACTCGGTGAGGCGGGCTGCCGACGGAAGGATCCTCATTGAGCTCCACGGGGCGGGGGGTGCGGCTAGGTCGGACAACCTTGGGCGTCGATTGCGCGAGGTCGTTCCGCCCGAAGTTAGGATCACGATACCGTTCAAGACGGAGGACCTCCGGCTGACCGGTCTTGACTACTCGGTCACGCCGGGGGACGTAAGGGCGGCTTTTGCGGTCGCAGGTGGGTGCCCACCCGAAGAGATTCGGGTGGGCGACATCAGGCGGGCGACGGGGAGCCTTGGCATGATTTGGGCCCCGATGACCGCCGCGATAAAGGCGGCCAGAACGGCTCGCATTCGTGTGGGCTGGGACATTGTGGGGGTCGCGTTGCTTAAGGCGCGACCCCTGCAGTGCATCGGCTGCCTAGGCTTCGGGCACGTCAAATCGGCGTGTCCGAGCCCAGAGATGGAGCAGGCCCGGTGTTATCTGTGAGGTCGTCCGGGCCATGTGGCCCGGAATTGCGATGGGGAGTCGCATTGCCTCCCCTGCGAGCGAGCGGGTCGGCCTGACGGGCACCGGGCCGGGGGCGCTATGTGCGCTGCGATTGCCGCGTTGTCGCGCGCTGCCTCCCGGCCTCCTGAAGAGGCAGGATGACGGTTCCAGCCAGGGGGGGAGAGAGTGAGGGGTCTTCCGCCTCTGCTCCTTCTGTAGGGCAATGATCAGGCCCCCGGGTAGGAGCCGTAAACTGTGAAGGCTTGGCGGGGTGGCCGGCTCGTCGAGGGGGGTCCGGCTAGTGGGGGCCTTGGTCTCCCGGGCCGTTCTTTTGCGGCTGGCCAGCCGCATCCGCGGTAGGCGTCCCGGCGCCGCGTTATGCGACGCTGGAGCAAGAGAGGCCCTTCCCCGGCGCGGTGGGTGGGCGGGCGATTTTGGTCGCTCTCTCCCCCATGCGGCGCCGGGGAGAGGGATTCGGGAGGTGGTCGGAAGCGAGCGGGGAGTCTCGTTCTCGGCCGCCCCAAACCTCCCGACTCAAAAGGAGGGGCGCTGGGAGGGGCTTTTGCCCCCCCACCCAGCGCAAAACATAACATCCGCCGGGCGTAA
The DNA here is from genome assembly GCF_001313825.1 of Dinoponera quadriceps. Classification (NCBI taxonomy): domain Eukaryota; kingdom Metazoa; phylum Arthropoda; class Insecta; order Hymenoptera; family Formicidae; genus Dinoponera; species Dinoponera quadriceps. Next base: position 21,116 of record NW_014554453.1, on the reverse strand, counting down.
AAACTCGGCCGCGCTCGGAGCGCTACGCGCGATGGTTTGAGTGGCCTCCATAAGAATACCTAACAGTGATGCCTGGGGGTAATTCACATAAGCTCCAGGTGGACATACGAAGGGTTTTTAGTGTGTATACATCCTCCCGTTCCTCTACAGGGGGAGGGGAATCCCAAATACCCCCGGAGCCCCCCCACCCCCTCCATGCGTTCGGGGGATGCGTAATGCATTTCCCCTGCGTTAACAAAAAGAAAGGTCTTTCTTCTCTCTTCGTCGTCGAGACGCCACCTTGTTATGGTGACGAAGCTTGGTGCTCTAGGGACCGCCAGCTGTGGACTGTGAAGTAGGTGGCTTCGCCACACATTCGGGGCTCCGCAGATGTTAAGAAGAACCGACTAAGAGCGCCTCCTCCTAGTGGCTGGGAGAGTACAGCAACGGTTTCTCCCGGCCTTAAAGGTAGCTGGGTTAGTTGGAGGCACGTCCCTAGTCTTATACTGGTAGGCACTCAGTGTCATGACAGGCGGTCCAGGTACAGAGTAGGGGGTCGTGGGAGGTAAAGGCAATTTGATGCCATGGAGTCGCGAAGGGAATTAGAAAACATAGGTGGGTGCATATTTTTTAATTTATAAGGGGGAGAACCCACACGCGGGCCGGGGATATCCTCGGAGATGGGAGAACCCGGGTGTACAGTGGCTGTCGATGATCGGCAACTGAAGGCGCGCCGGTGATACTCGAGTTCTCAGGAACGCCGCCAACGCCGGGGGTCCACGTCAACAGATTCCAAAGGCGGACAACTCTTGGCAATTTAGGGCCCTATCGATGAGGAGTTCCGCTGGCGACTGGGGGCTCTTTTTGGGGATATATTGGGTGAAGTCCGCTCTTGTTCCTTTACTTTCGGAGGTGTTTGCATCGTCCCGGATGCTTCGCGGCGGCCGATGTCCGGCAACGGTGGGGTGCGCCGGTGATCTTCGAACGAAACGCTGACAACGCCGGGAAAACGCACTCTCTGATCCTAGAGGCGGCCGTGGTGAGGCATGCCGGAGTACACAAAAATGGAGGGAAGGAATGGGGCGGGCGTACTTTTGTAGATCCGCGAGGGAGGGGAGCGGCCATGACTCGGGCGACCGTTATCGGGCTGGAAGGTCCAACCGCTCACGGGGTGCACCCCGTTCTGGGGCCACCACTCCTCCTTACGTAAGGGGAAAGATGTTCCTAGTCACGTCGTCAAGTGTCCCGCACAGGAAAAATTTTTCCTTTCGTTTAGGCCTAATTAACAAATTATAAATCAGACCGACGGCCCAACAATGTTTGTTTTTAAATTATGCATTTTTTAATAAAGCAAATCTTGATTTCAGGTGATATCGAAGCTCTAGGTTTAGTTAACAAATTACAAATCGGTCCGATGTCCCTATTATGCTTTGTTATTAAATAATGCATTTATTAAGGTGAAACCTGATTTCAGGTAATATCGAATCTTTAGGCTTAATTAACAAATTACAAAGCGTTCCGATGCCTCTAGCATGATTTGTTATTAAATTATGCATTTGTTAATTAAGGCAAATCCTAATTTCAGTTAATATCGAAGATTTAGGCATAGTTAACAAATTACAAATCGACCCGACGGCCCTACTATGCTTTGTTATTAAAATATGCATTCTTTACTTAAGGTGAAACATGATTTTAGGTAATATCGAATCTTTAGGCTTTATTAACAAATTACAAAGCGTTCCGATGTCTCTAGCATGCTTTGTTATTTAATTATGCGTTTGTTGATTAAGGCGAAACCAGATTTCGGTCGATATCGAAGCTTAAGGCTTAATTAACTAAATCGGTCTGGTAATTATTTCATGCTTTCCGACGTTCCTACTCCGCCTCTCAGGAGTTTGTGTAACTCGCGGGGGAACGTCCTCGGATACGGTCGAGAGATTTGTCTGCGGCTCTCGGATGGCTCGCCGGATATCCAGGTTCGGTCGTTTAAAGAGAAGAGAGTTTGGTAGCGTATAACAATATATTTATTCGTCGGTCGGAATTAACATGGATGAGCGTATGTAGTTGGATCTTTAAACTGTTGTCGGTGTGCTGTATCTATTGACAGGTGCCTGTGTGGTTTGCACGGAACAGCTGTTCTTCGAGTTCCGTGGCGAGACGGTGATGCGATCAGACGGACGTGTTTCGGTACGCGGCGCGTTACGTCTGCGGTGTCGCGAATTAGGATCAGACGCGGCCAGGGGAGCGGGCGCGGTGTTTACGAGTCGCCCGATTACTAAAAAGATCGCCTTTAAAGGCCCCGCGATGCTTTTTCGATGCCTTTAATTTTGTCGCCGAAAGTGCAATAGGTGACCACACGCAGGTGGCCCGAGGCACGGGTGCACTCCCTCGACCCAGAGGCCCCACGGGTCGGAACGGTGCGGCACTTGGGAGATCCCACTTTCACAATGTCGCAAATATCCCATGGGGACCGCTACATCGGTAGCATGCGGAGATTCGCGTCGTAAAACAACAAACGGTTGGTTTCACTAGTAAAATAGGGGCCGAGAACCCACGGCAAAGACGGCGAAGGCGCCACCCCCTTGCCCGCCAACTTCTTCGTTGCGACTCGCGCCTTCCCCCGGATCTTATAGACTAAGGTTTGCTCACTTGGTTGCCCAAATGCAACCCGGTTCCGGTATCGCTAGGGACACGGTGTCCCTTTCCGTAAGGTGGCGTGTCGAGCCGAGATCATGTGGCGGTGACGTGATTGAGAATAATTGGTGGAGACAGCAAAGGCGCCACCCCGGACTTGTTGTGCCGCAGTTCTTTCGGTCGTAGGCCGGCGGAGAACCGGGAACTCTCGGTGGAAACAGGGTCGCCCCAGGATGGCGAGTGCGGCTGAGTACGCGTAGCTGGGACGGCGAACACACTGTCTCGGTTTCTCGGCAATGTGGGTAGGATGTCGGGTGCGGCTGTGAACGCGCATCTGAGACAGCGAACACATCGTCTCGGTTTCCCGGCCAAAAGTATTGAATGCGACCGCGAACACGCGGCTGAGGCGGCGAACACACCACCCCGGTTCCTCGGTAAGGTGGAGGACGGGATCCGGAGTAGCCTGCGAACGTGTCGCTTTGACTGACTCCGGTGGAATCAGGTCTCGAGGCCTCCGCCGGTCGGAATATATATCTGACGGAGGCTCCTGGTTTATGTTTGTTGACACGCACGTGATCACGCTTTCGGCGGAAACGCGTCACTTGCTTGTCGTAGCGATTAGGATGGCGCAAAGCGACGATGAACTACCCGACCGATGGTCGGTCGGGCCGCGGGGGAGGGTGACGGAGCTAGTGCGCCGTCATATCACCCCCCCTTCTGGTGCTGACTCGTCCCGAGTCTAGAGGAGCACCTTGTTGCTGCTGCGGAGGTCTCCTTCTTGGGTGTACCGGAGTGTCCAACAGCCTTCGGTGGTGGTGAGCCAAAATCGCCGCAATACGTGGACGGCGAAGTGGGGAATCTCCGCGATTTTCCCTGGCTCGTACTCCACCCGGACCGGTGGCGGTGGTCGCGGTCCGGTTGCTCTCAGAGGAGACGGTGGTCGTGGAGTGGTCCCTGACGTCCAGGCCGGGGTGTTGGTTGGCCGCGGAGGAGTGGAGTCGCGGTGACACTGCCGTTTCGGTGGTAATGCCGGTTGTGGCATTCCCGTTCGCTTCCGTCACATGGTCGCGTAAGACCGCAGGATGCGGGTGCCGATTGCTGACACGGTTGGTCTCGGCGGACGAGGTGGCACTGGAGGCTCGTCCTCGTCGTTTGTCAAACACAAGTCGCACCACAGCTGGCAGATCCTCTACTCTCGCCTCGTAGCCTGACTACCATGGCTGACTCTTCGTTTTCAGCCTTTGTTTTTTGGTCTTATATACCCCCCAGCTCGGTGTTTGCTTCCCCCGGACGCGTGTTGTTGTTGATTGCTTTAAGGTCCTGGAGGTGGATGCGGGGAACGCGGCGACCTTGCAGATCCCTAAGATCAACAATTACAGTAAAAACAACACGTGCGACGGTATATGGGCCGCTGTATTTAGGCGCGAGTTTCGCGTTTACGGCGTTTGCCTTACTCGAGAGCATGTGCTCTCGTTTCCAAACCGTTTCGCCGACCCGTGGTCGCCAGGGTTGATGTCGCAAGTTGTAGTGGTACGCCTGTTTTTGGAACGCACGAGCAAGGTTTATCCGCACCAGCTCGAAGACCTCCTCGAGTTGTCGGCGGTGTTCCTCGGGTGGCGGTGGTGCAGATCCCGGTGACTGCCCCTCGTGTGGTATCCGCTGCTCGCGGCCATGATTTAAAAAGGCAGGGGTGTACCCGGTTGACTCCTGTATTGCGGTGTCGTATGCGAACTGTAATGCCGAGATGTGTTCGTCGCACCGGCGCTGGTCTTGCCGGATGTATTAGGCAATCATAGTTTTGATGGTTTGGTTTGCAGGCTCGACCGGGTTACATTGAGGAGTATACACGGGGGTTGAGCGGTGTTCGATCCCGAACCCTCGCAGCACTTCGGCGAGGTGGCGGGACTTGAACTGTCGTCCGTTGTCAAAAATGACTCGCTCGGGACATGCGTGACTGTACACGATGCGTTCCAATAGGTTCTTAACGACGGCGGGGCGGTAGCCCGTCAAAGGGGGCAGAGCTCGACCCACTTTGAAAAGCAATCTTGCATGGTCAATAGCCATGCGCTGCCGGCGGCAGAGCGGGGCAGAGGGCCCACAAAGTCGATCGCGACTTGCTGCCACGGATATTTCGTCGCGGTGTTCTGCAGCAGACCGGCGGGTGGTCGCTGCACGGCTTTGTATGCGAGACAATTCGTGCAGGCTCGGACATACCGGGCGATGTCGCGCGTCATCCCCGGCCAGTAGTATCGCTGCGAGATGCGACTCAACGTTTTTGCGATGCCCAGGTGGCCGGCTGTGAGGGCGTCGTGGTAACAATGCAGGATCTCGTTCCGTTTATCCCGGGGCACGCACTCCTTCCATTGTTCCTCGGCCGGGACCTCGCGAAAGTCTAGCTTGTGCAGCACGTGGCGGTACAGTCGGCCCTGTCGAACTGCGTAGTCTGGCCATGAGGCGGGATCCGTGCGTACGCCATGCTGGACCCTGGCGTACCACTGGCACTTGCCCGGCCGCAGTGCGCATACGGCGTTGCACTGAGAGAGCGCATCAGCCACCTTGTTTGCTGACCCCGGTCGGTATCGGATCTCAAATTCATACTGCTGTAATTCGAACAGCCAGCGGGCCAGTCTCCCGGTCGGTGCTTCTAGGCGGTGTAACCATCGGAGGGACTGGTAGTCGGTTACCACGGTGAATCGATAGACCTCCAGATACCCCCGCATTCGTCGAATACCCCATACAACGGCCAAACATTCTAACTCCGTGGCGCTGTAATTCCGTTCCGCCGCGGAAAGGGTGCGACTCCCATAGGCGATTACCCGCTCGCCCTCGTCGAGATGTTGAGTCAGAACGACGCCGAGGCCGTGCGTGCTCGCGTACGTTTGCACGACGAAACGACGGATAAAGTCAGGGCATGCAACCACCGGTGACCAAGACCCGCTGAATGTCGCGGAACGCGATTTCCTTCGCCTCGTCCCACCGCCATCGGGCACCCCCTTTTTCGTTAGCTGAGTCAGTGGAGCCGCCAGTGTGAAGAATCCAGAGACAAATCGGCGGTACCACGATGCTAGTCCCAGAAACTACCGCACCTGCTTTACGGTGGTCGGCGTCGGCCAGTCGACAACGGCACTAGTTTTTTCTGGGTCGGTGCGCAATCCTTGCCGGTCGACCAGATGTCCGAGATATTTTAGCTGGTCGACGCAAAACCGACATTTCTCATGGTTAATTCGTAAGTTAGAGGCGTGTAGTCGGCGAAAGACTTCTTCTAAGTGGCGGAGGTGCTCGCCGAAGCTCCAGCTGACCACGATGATATCGTCCAGATAGACGAAGACGTTCGGCTCCAAGGCCGGTCCCAGGATTCGGTCTAACAACCGTTGGAAGGTCGCCGGCGCCGAATGCAGTACGAATGGCATAACCCGGAACTGCATGAGGCCTCGCCCCGGCACGGTAAATGCAGTCAATGGTCGGCTTGCTGGCTCGAGAGGGATCTGCCAGTACCCCCGCTTTCGGTCGACGGTGGTCAGGTAGTGCGCTCCTTGGAGTTTCTCCAACGTGGCGGCGATGTGCGATAGCGGGTACGCGTCGCGTTCGGTGACCTCGTTTAACCGCCGAAAGTCAATGCAGAACCGAGGCTCTCCATTTTTTTTCTGCACGATGACCACCGGGGAGCTCCATGCGCTGCAGGAGGGCTCGATAATTCCCTCTTGCTCCAGCCGGTGGACCTCGTCGTCAATTCTTCTCTGCATTGCGGGGTTTCGAGGCCGATACCGCTGTTTAATGTGCCGCGGGTCCTTTAGGCGGATAGCGTGTGACACCAGGTTGATCGGTCCGTTTATCTTTTTGAACGCCTGCAGTTTATGTTGTAGAAACGCCGTGAGTTCCGCTTCTTCGGTCGCGGTACGCGTCTTCAGTCCGGTTGACATTAGACACACGACAAAAGCGTTTCCTTGTACGCCCTTTGGTGGCGGCGGTAAGGTGATCTGGGCCCGTGCCCACAGGTCGACCCCGATCAGCAGCGGTGTCTTCAACCTGGGCATTACATGGCAGCGGTGCTCGTACACGCGGTTTCCTAAGCGGATAGGTATCTGAACTATTTCGGCGGCCTCTGTTGTAGCGCCATTCGCGAGGCGTATCTCCCGGTTGCCGCCCGAGGTTATCTTCTGTACACGAAGTGTTGACTCGGCGGTAGCGCGGTTAATGCACGTGATCTCGGAACCGAAGTCGATCAGTGCGGGTACGCGGATGCCGTCGATTTCGGCAATTATATGCAGTCGCGGATTATAACTAATCTCTAATGGTTGGGCCGAGCGTCGTCGAATACGGCGCCGGCCCTCACGGCGTTTCCCGGCGAGAGATGACAGTCCTTTGTGAACGTACTGTCCTTCCCACAGTGCGCGCAGAATTTACGCGGCGGCCTTCTGCACTGCAGGCGTGTATGTCCGCACTGCTTGCAAAGCCAGCAACAATTTTCCCGGCCGTATGCGGTCGCGGCAACGGGCGGTGCCCGAGAACCCTCGGCGGTGCTGCGTTGTCTGCGTGTCTGCTGAATTCGCTCGAATTCCAGCGCGCGGAGTCGTAATTCCCGTATGGTTGGGACTTCGGCGATCCGAATGTATAGCTGGTATTCCGGCAGCATGTTCTCATATAACTGCGTCAATCGTTCGTCCTCGGTAAAACCGCCCGCACGGCGCATCTTCGTGAGCACCTCCGTCTCATAGTGCGTGTAGAGTTCCTCGGTACGTTGAGTGCGTTTCTCTATCTCGCGCCTGAGCAGTGCCTGGTACCGTCGTGGCAAGTACTGTGCACGAAAATCCTCCTCAAATTCTGCCCATGTTCTCCACGAGTACCGGTTGTTTCGGTACCAGAGCAAGCTGTCTTTCCGGAGTAGTTCGGATAGGCCTCGCAGAAGATGGTCGCCTGCAAATCCGTAGCCTTCGTTGAGCTCCTCTATCCGTTCGAGGAATGCTAACGGATCACGCCCATTGAAAAAGCATCCCCATTTTCGAATCTGGGACATGGCCGCGGCGGTGTCTGGTGGTAGGTACGTCACTGTATGCACAGAAAGAGCGCTGGGCTCATGCGGGCTTCGAATTGCCATGTCGATGGTTGTAGAGCGGTGTTGGCCCACGTATTCCGCGAAATGTTCCGGTCAGCGATGGCTATACTCGCTGAGTCGTTGCCGGAACGTGTCAATGCCGCCTTCGGGATTCAATTTCAAGGCTTGCAAGTTTTCGCTAAGCTGCGCTTTCTTGCACTGGTAAATACACGCTCTCATTTATAACGTGTCCTTGCGTTGTTTTATTCTCTCACCATCTCTCTCTTTCTCTTTCTCTGTCTGACTTCCTTGTCTCTTTGTCTCTCGACGGATGAACTTTTCAAAGTTCCTGTTCGGGAGCCATGCGACGTTCCTACTCCGCCTCTACGGAGTTTGTGTAACTCGCGGTGAAACGTCCTCGGGTACGGTCGAGAGATTTGTCTGCGGCTTTCGGATGGCTAGCCGGATGTCCAGGTTCGGTCGTTTAAAGAGAAGAGAGTTTTGTACCGTATAACAATATATTTATTCGTCGGTCGGTATTAACACGGATGAGCGTATGTAGTTGGATCTTTAAACGGTTGTTGGTGTGCTGTGTTGACAGGTGCCTGTGTGTTTTGCACGGAACAGCTGTTCTTCGAGTTCCGTGGCGAGTGGTGGTGCGGTCGGACGGACGTGTTTCGGTAGGCGGCGGGTTACGTCTGTGGCGTCGCGAATTAGGATCGGACGCGGCACGGGGAACGGGCGCGGTGTTTACGAGTCGCACGGTTACTATATAAAGATCGCCTTTAAAGGCTCCGCGATGCTTCTCCGATGCCTATAATTTTGTCGCCGAAAGTGCAATAGGTGACCACACGCTGGTAATCCGAGGCACGGGTGCATTCCCTCGACCCAGAGTCCCCACGGGCCGGAACGGCGCGGGACTTGGGAGATCCCACCCCCACAATGTCGCAAATATCCCGTGGGGACCGCTACATCGGTAGCATGCGGAGATTCGCATCGTAAAACAACAAACGGTCGGTTTCGCTAGAAGAGTCGGGGCCGTGAACCCACGGCGGAGACGGCGAAGGCGCCACCCCCTTGCCCGCCAACTTCTTCGTTGCGACTCGCGCCTTCCCCCGGATCTTATAGACTAAGCTTCGCTCGCTTGGTTGCCGGCATGCAACCCGGTTTCGGTATCGCGAGGGACACGTTGTCCCTTTCCGTAGGGTGGCGTGTTGAGCCGAGATCGTGTGGCGGTGACTTGACCGAGAATACTCTGTGGAGACGGCGGAGGCGCCACCCCGGACTTGTCGTGCCGCAGTTCCTTAGATCGCAGGCCGGCGGGGAACCGGGAACTCTCGTTGGAGACGGGGTCGTCCCAGGCAAGAATGGCGAGTGCGGCTGCGTACGCGTAGCTGCGACAGCGAACACACCGTCTCGGTTCCTCGGCAATGTGGGTAGGATGTCGGGTGCGGCTGTGGACGCGCATTTGAGACGGCGAACATACCGTCTCGGTTTCCCGGCCAAAAGTATCGAGTGCGACCGCGAACACGCGGCTGAGGTGACGAACACACCACCCCGGTTCCTCGGCAACGTGGAGGACGGGATCCGGAGTAGCCTGCGAACGTGTCGCTCTGGCTGACTCCGGTGGAATCAAGTCTCGAGGCCTCCGCCGGTGGGAATATATATCCGACGGATGTTCCTTGTTTGTGTTTGTTGACACGCACGTGATCACGCTCTCGGCGGAAGCGCGTCACGTGCGTGTCGTAGCGATTAGAATGGCGCAAAGCGCCGATGAGCGACCCGACGGGAGAGGGTGACGGTGCTATTGCGTCGTCACAGCTTAATTGTTAAAAATTATTTCATTTGTTAACTGAGATGATTCTTGATACTGATTTCGGTGTTTTGCTTAATTGACAAATCAATAATCGCTTTGATGCGTTTATCTTGCAATAATTATTCGACGATGCATTTGATAATTAAGGGAAATTTATAATTTTGATTAATATAGGAATTTTGCGTTTGATTAACAATTTAGAATTTGTTTGGAAGTTAAAAATTGGGTCGGTTGTTAACTCTCGTATTTGTTCAACAATTGAACAACTAACAATCTTATATTTTAAAACAAGTTAATTAGTTGTTGCATTGTGAATTGTAATTTATATTTAAGCGTTTGAAACCGAATCGAGGATTGAGAATCAATGCTGCCGTCAGGAAATAAGAGCCGCAAAATGAGAAACGCGGCCGGCTCTCTCCATGGTTTCCGCTAGCTTTCTCCATGATCAGCGCTAGTCGATATAGCCGAGACTGTGGCGGACAGCGAGAGATCATTCTTGAATGTTAATTCAGTCAGTTCATACTGCGCATTCCGATATCCTATATCCTGATCTATATTTCTAAAACTGCTATTTTTTGGCTATTTCCTACGGATTTTTCTCAAACGTTCGGACTTATTCTCCGAACACGACTACACGCATTTATATATGACTTTGGCTATTTCTGACGAACTTTCTCTACGCTCTTCCGACACTGAGAGAATATCTGAATATACGATTTTCCGCTACACCTATGATTGCATTCTTTTCTGAATTTCCTTTTTTTCTTTTCTTTCCTTTTTCCTTTTTGATTTGGCGATTCGGACAGACAAAACCTATCTTACGACAACTCAGCATTCTTTTATTAAGATTTCCTCCCATCCAGCGCAGACAACGAGATTTATTTTATAATTTTTCGTCTCCTCTTCAATTCCGTGAAGTTCACAGTGAATAAATCATGATTAATGGACGTTCTAGACTCAGAATTTACACTTTTTCCTTCCGATATCGGGCCTCTTCCTCCTACAGAAGCGGATACATGATTGGAATTTCTCGACGACATCACCGGATCAGCGGCTCCACCACCTACACCGGGGTCCCCGTCGCCGACACTTCCGCAGATCGACCCGCCAGCTGCTGTACGATCGCCGCTACCGGTTCCCCTTAACCACAGGGCTCCCTCGGGGAAGCTGCTGGTCAAACCAAGGTCGACCTGACGAGTCAGGAGACGCACCGATCTCCGGAAGTCCCGGTATTCCCTCTTCCTTTATCCCCATACCTCCTCATCCTCTCCCGAGGTGGTCCTAGGGAAGAGTGCTACACCCGCGGAGCACCAACCGTACGGCTCACCATTTTCTGCCCTTTCCGCGAATTTCGTAAAAAAGAGTGCTACCCCCGCGGAGAACCAACTCTACGGTTCACCATCCCCTGTCCCTTCCGCAAGTTTCAGAGGGAAAAATGCTACCCTAGCGGAGCATCAACCTTCTGGCTCTTTGCACATCCCATCCACTGCTGCGATCGTGGGAAAGAGTGGTGTGTCGGCGTTGCTCAAATCTCACGATCCTCCACGTCACCTCTCTCCTAGTGCAGTCGTGGGGAAGTACGCTTCCATCCGGCGGCGCTTTCTCTATCCATCACCGAATTGCTTCCCCTCCGGACTCGTTGCTGAGGGAGGCTATAAGAAGCCTGGACTGACTCTCCTAACGGCCAGCGCCCTGACGAATAGTCCGCCATCCCGATCGGGGACACCCTCCGTCGGCGACGAGGAAAACTGGCCCAGGACAGCCACATCGGACATCCAGCCCGCATCTTCATTCGTCCAATTGCCTGTAGGAAATCTCATCCAGCCTGACAAAGGAGTTCGCAAGACCCGACGAGCCGGCTGCCGTATCCAAATAAAACTGCTCCATCGCGATCTTTGGGGTACCACTCAGTTTAACGAGGTGGATTTCCATCGCAATCTGCCTAAACTAAACCGTCCATTGCCTGCAATAAGGTCCATCACCAAACTGCCGTTCAAGATCCGACTAGCAGAGTGGAAGCTGAGAAAAATCACTTTCCCTTCTGTCTTCTAAACAATAGACATTTCTCCAACAGACCCGCGTCGGGACATTTACAGTGCACAGAATGCCGAGGCTGCTTACTGCGCACCCCTCATAACAATCACCCTTCCACCCGTTGTCTATCCGGCCAATATACCTCTCCAAGATCGTCGATTTCATATATACATCGCGAGACAGGCAGAGGTATTATATTTACCCTTATGTTATATATTATATATACCCTTATGTTATACGTTATATATTATATATAACCTTTGCCCAACAATTCTGTGGCGTCTTTTGTCCCCCTCTCCAGCGTCTCTGACGGTCCCCTCCACCCCAATCTCGTGTAAAGCGGCCTTGCCGACTGACACAAAATGGGGAAAAATTTTACTCTCTTTACAATTTAAGGGCATTGTACCCTTTGGGACGTAACACTAAATTCTAAATCATGGAAGATTTAACTATTGAAACGAAACATTTAATTCTAATTAAGGCGATCTAGAAACATTGCTTATAAATACCCTCAGTTTACCATACCTGCTTCCCTTCTCTGGCTGCTCACCTCGGAGTTAGAGTTCGCTGAAATATCTTTATTAATTTTGCTTAGATAGCTCGCCTAGGAGCAGAGCCTGCTATCCTGGTCAAACTCGCTTCGCAGACAGCTCGCCCAGGAGCTGAGCCTGCTATCCTTGTTTGCAGCGCACATTTACACGTGGCCGCTCGCCTAGGAGCTGAGTTAGTCATCGTGAGTATAACCTGGAGAGCCTTACGTAGAATCAAAGAGAAAATTAAATATTAATATAGATTGCATCTATTGCTAGATGCCTCGAAAACGACGACGAAGAGGACGTAAAATTAGAGAAAAGAGAGCTCGTACAGCTGCCAAACTCAGGAGACGAAGAATTATCTCCGATCAAGCAGGAAGCGTAAGCTAGAGTGAGATCTTTCCCTAACGGAGTCTGGCTCAAAATGCCTCCTACTGCAAAGCCGGACCCGTCGGTAGTTACCATGAAAGGTTCAGAAAAGTTTGGGTACTGTAACAGAGGTTCTGCGCATAATGGATCTCATAGTTGTACAAAGTCCGTGTTACGTCCTCGCTCGGCCGCGGCTGCTACAGTACTTGGGCCGTGGAGCGGGAAGAAGATTGAGATACTTTTTTTTCGGATCGTCAGGCTTGTGCAACCCTACCCTGGGATACGCGCTAATGGAATGTCCGAAACGCTTTTTATCGTTGTTTAATAAAATATTATTGTTGCGACTTACCGCTGATGGCTTGCTTCAATCTAAGGTGATCACCTCGGGTGTGCTGCTCGTGGTGGTGATTTTTAGGCCTTCGGAAAGCTGCTCGGGTGTGGCTCCGCCGTAGTGTTGGTGAAGTAGCTCAGCACGAATTTGTATTAACATGTACCGGTCACGTCGTGGGTCACTCGCGGAAATATTTAGCGGCGGTAGATTCGAATATTCAATCGACTTCGGCACGAGGCGATACGGCACAAATTGACTTGTGGCATATGTTGGTCGCGCCAGCCCGATCAAAGCGCAGTCGCGGGCATTGACAGGAGCGTGGAGTTTAGCGTAAAGTCTACGGAGCTGTACCTTACGTCCGGAACCACGTGGTCTGCCCATGTGCGCAGTCAGGTCGTGTTGCGTGGGAAAGAAGGAGATATTCTGCGACAGCGATTCTTGAGAAGGATAGAGAGCACAGGGCCGCTCTAATTATATCCTTCGAATGATTCACGTGTCCCGTTATTTAAGGATGAAAGGGAGATTCGGTGACGGTGATCCTTAAGAATTGTAGAGAGCAAAGGTCGGCTATAATTCTACCCTCCGAAGGAATCACAAGTCGCGGCTCCTGAGCCTTCAACAATCGAACACGCTAACAGCGAGCACAGGGCGGCTCTATTACAGCTGATGGTTCAGTGCTTTTATGTCCGGGTGAATATAGTATTCATGGCGCGGGTACACGTACGACGAGCACAAGACGGCTCTAATATCGCCCGCACTTCGCTACCTGAGTTGCCAAAGAACAATAGGATTCCTGTCGGCACAGGTCTCTGTGGCGGATGACGCAGCACTCGATATTACGATTGCGTTATGCACAGAACCACGTGGACTTAGGAGAATTAGAATAATAAGAATGTTAATACTCGCGTGGTCTTTTTATAGAAAATAATATATTGAAACAATTCAAAGGTTACAATTGGTGCTGACAAATACTCTGCGATCAAGTAACACGTGGTTGTATGTACTTCGGACTAATATTATATTAATACACAGTGCGGTATTACGAATTCAAAGATTATAATTTAGAATATATAAAAGAATTTAAATTCTAGAATTTGACTTACAACAAGAAATAGGACTTACGCTAGACCCTGCTCAGGAGGGATGGAAATAGTGACGCGCGGCGCGTGCACGTGGCTGTACTAGACGAGTTTGGGGAGCTCCGGGAGAGCTCGAAACTCGAACGGGTTGAATGCGGCGGAGGAACTGAACTGCGGAGGTGATCGCAGGAACCTCCTTCGCTCCGTTCAAAAGATTTTCCAATACTTATCCTTAGACGATGTACACAATATTAAACCTTAATTAAGTTTACAATACTTATTATTAAATTAATATTCTTAAAGTTAAAGTTAGTTAATAATACAATATATTTACAAGTTAGCCACATATATGTCATTTCGCAACTATGCATCCAGTGCTATGTAAATTATAAGTAACTAGCTTTTTCCATCCCACCTGAGCAGGGTCTAGCGTAAGTTCTATCTGTTGTTATTCAAATTCTAGAAGTTAGATTATTTTATATATTCTGTCACGTCCCGGTGCGACGGACCGTTATCCGTCCTGGGCACATGTTCATTAAATTTGTCCCCCTTTTGGTCAATGGCCTTCAATTGCGACTTTACCTGGGATGGGGCGATAGTGACGGTGCCATTTAACGCAGGAGGCCTCTGGGTTAATTTAAACCCAGGGTCGAAATGGGGTCGGTGGATATAAGGTTCTTGCCTGGTGGTCTATGTAGACCTTGTAGCGGGGGTCGGCTTCGGGAATATCCGCAGAATAAATGACCGGTGAAACTTGCAGGAGGTACATTTGCCACTTGGGTAGGTGCACCCTAATGTCTGAGCGGATTGAGATTATACGGCGCAGGCTCCTGTGTCGATGCGTAGGGCCTGAATTAAGTTCCTGCTTGAGGCCTCCGTATGTTATTATACAAATCTCGTTCAGAGAATTCCTCATTTGCCAAAAACTTCTTAATAAGACGTTTGTATTGCACCCTTCGCCCGGCACGACGGGTTTTCCTTTGTTTACGGGTCCTGTTTGTCAGTTCGCTGGCGTCTGGTAAGCAAAACTCAGAAGGGCGAGTTACAGTGTAGAGCGGAGACTTATTCTGACTGGACGGAGGATATTGGTAGGCAGTCTGGGCAGGTTTGAATGAGGAATCAGGTGCTGGATTTTGAATTGGTGCAGTGATAAAGCCACCCTCTTTTCTGTAAGGGAGGAAAAGTTTGACACACCTTCAGGTTGGTGCGTTTTGGTTTCGTCTGGAGAGAGAAGAGGTGACGGATTCTTAGTTTGATGCGGCTGTAATGCCGCACTCTTCCCTTGAGTTTCGTCGGGAAAAAGAGGAGGTGACGGACCCTTAAATTTGTGCGGCGGTAATGCCGCACTCTTCCTTTACGTTTCGTTTGTAAGGAGAGAAGGTGAGAGACCATTAGGTTGATGTGGTGGGATATCTGCCCTTGGTTTAGAATTAGTAGGTTCGGCCGTGAAAGTGTGTGAAAGAAGTATAGACTTGACATTAAGTGAATTGTCCATGAGAACGAACTGCACTGTATTTATAAAATTTTCCTCAGAGTTGAAACGGTCCTGGAAAGGAGTATAATCAATTATCAAATCCCCATGGATCTCCCCGGTGAGTTAAGATCTTGTACGTATGTAATTACAAACATCTGACTGCCGAGCGGGTTCAATAACCGAGTGCGTGTGTATCGTATCCAATATCAGTTTGAGTAGAAGAAAAATTTCTAAGTCCGAATTGGTCCGAAGAATTCTAAATCCGATATAAAGTAGCTGAGAAAATTTTTAAGTCCGAATGTATCCAAAACATTCTAAGTCCGATATAAAAGTTGCCAAGATAATTTCTAAGTCTGATGCTGACTGAACTAATATGTATTGTGTGTATAGTGTATTGTACTGACTTTACTACTACTGTATCTCTACTACTGTTACTGCTACTGTGTACTCTGTCTATACTACTACTGTGTCTCTGCGGCAATCGGTCGGCTTATATAGACTAAGTGCGGACCATGGAGAGCGCTAAGCGCGGACCATGGAGAGCGCTTGGCCAGTAGTTCTCATCCCAGGGCTTTCGATTTTTTGTAATACAGAGATTCTCGTTTCGAGCANGAATGCGGCGGAGGAACTGAACTGCGGAGGTGATCGCAGGAACCTCCTTCGCTCCGTTCAAAAGATTTTCCAATACTTATCCTTAGACGATGTACACAATATTAAACCTTAATTAAGTTTACAATACTTATTATTAAATTAATATTCTTAAAGTTAAAGTTAGTTAATAATACAATATATTTACAAGTTAGCCACATATATGTCATTTCGCAACTGTGCATCCAGTGCTATGTAAATTATAAGTAACTAGCTCTTGAACTAAACAGAATTTCGGTAATTAATTAATTAATAAAAAGCTAATCAACCAAGAAACAAAGATGACGACCTGGAAAAATAATAAATATTGTCTAGAAATACTACAACATAATAAACGAACTTATAATATTGCAACAAAACTAAAATGACTTTATCGAACTAAATCGAAGATTGTTTATTAAGTTTTGAACTAAACGCTATTAGGTTCTGAACTAAACAATTCCCGATTGCATCTTAATTAACAAATTGATTACAGTGCAACCAATTGAGATATTTGCATCGGACCAAATTAAATGTTGTTTGTAGGCCATCGGCCTCTGAAATAAAAAAATTCTGTTTTTTAATTGTTTAACATATTAATTACTTTTCAAATAAGCGGAATATCTTTATTGAAACAATTTAAAAATTATTAATACGCTCTTAGCTGACGATTTCAATAATTTCCGATTATTCCGTAATTAACAAATTAATTACTGCGCAACCAATTGAGATTCATGCATAGGACAAAATTAAATGTTGTTTGCAGGCCTTCGGCATCCGAAATAAACAAATTCAGTTTGTTAATTGTTTAAAAATTTAACAATTTTACAACTAAGCAGAATAACCTTACTGAACTAATTTGAATATTATTTATACGCTATTAGCTACCCATCTCAACAATTTCCGATTATTCCTTAATTAACAAATTGATTACAGCGCCACCAATTGACATATTTGCACCAGACAAAATTAAATGTTATTAGTAGGCCTTCGGCTTCCGAAATAAACAAATTCCGTTCGTTAATTGTTTAACAAATTAATAATTTTACAACTAATTAGATTAAACATACTGAACAAATTTAGAAATGATTTATGCGCTCTTAGCAACTGAACTAAACAATTTCTTACTGCTGCTTAATTAACAAATTGATCACTAGGCAATCAATTGACATATTTGCACCGGACAAAATTAAATATTGCTTGCAGGCAGTCGGCTTATGAAATAAACAAATTCGGTTTGTTAATTGTTTAAAAATTAATAATTATACAACAAAGCGTGATATAAAATCCGAACAAAACAGATGTTGAATAAATTTATTAAATATTAAATCAGACGGTTCCTAAGATTGCTTCTATCTAGAAAAATTTTGCGCGGTTACATGTGACGACGTGACAATTCTAAATTGTAATCTTCGAATTCGTAATACCGCACTGTGTATTAATATAATATTAGTCCGAAATACTTACAACCACGTGTTACTTGATCGCCAAGTATTTGTCAGCACCAATTGTAACCTTTGAATTGTTTCAATATATTATTTTCTATAAAAGAGCATGCGAGTATTAACATTTTTATTATTCCAATTCTCCTAAGTCCACGTGGCTCTGTGCATAACGCAATCGTAATATCGAGTTCTGCGTCATCCGCCACAGAGACCTGTGCCGACAGGAATCCTATTGTTCTTCGGCGACTCAGGTAGCGAAGTGCGGGCGATATTAGAACCGTCTTGTGCTCGTCGTACGTGTACCCGTGCCTTGAATACTATATTCACCCGGGCATAAAAGCACTGAACCACCTGCAGTAATAGAGCCGCCCTGTGCTCGCTGTTAGCGTGTTTGATTGTTGAAGGCTCAGGAGCCGCGACTTGTGATTCCTTCTGAGGTTGGAATTATAGCCGACCTTTGCTTTCTACCATTCTTAAGGATTACCGTCTCCGAATCTCCTTTTCATCCCTAAATAACGGGACCCGTGAATCCTTGGAAGTATATAATTAGAGCCGCCTTGTATCACGTTCTCGGGCCTTCGGAAACGAGAATGCGCTGCTCTCTTTTTGTTTTGAGCCTACCTGCATTCACCGGCAATAACCTGGGAAGATTGAGAACATCCGCCGTATGTTGATAGGTAGATATAGGTAGGAAGGACGACGGACAAGCACTAAGTGAGGAATTAGATGTTCCGATACTTCTATATTTATTCAAAAGTAAATTAATTCATAAAGAGCTGTTATTATAATATTCGTTGTTTCGCTGAATTCTGTATGGGCCTAGGCAGACCTCTCATAATTATTAATACAAGAATTGAGACTTAACTCGTTCGCGATGGCGGCGGTGGTTGCATCTAATTCTGTAACTTTGGCAGGAATTATATTTTCTGTAGCTTCTTCAATTAATGAACAAAAATCAAGATCGCGCTCCGGCTGGGGAGAATTGATTACCGTCTCTAAATTATAAATGTCATCGGCCGGAGATTTTATTCAATAACTTTATTCTCTAATATTTCGTGTTAACGGTCGTGGCGTGCGATTGTGGTATATCATCGTCTGAAACAAAGTTTCCTGTCTGGTCGGAGATAATTCTTGGTCTGGTGAGTTTAGCGGCTACACAACCTTTCTTTTCTCTAATTTTCCGTCCACCTCGTCGTCGTTTATGAGGCATCTAGCAATACGCGAATTCTATTTTGACGTCAAATTTTCCTTTTGATTCTAAGTAATGCTCTACAGGTTATACTCGCAATGGCGAACTCATCTCCTAGGCAAGCGGCCACGTGTAGGTATGCGTTGCGGGCAAGGATAGCAGGCTTTGCTCTTAGACGAGCTATCTGCGAAGCGGGTTTTGCAATGATAGCAGGATCTGCTCCTAGGCGAGCTATCTGCGTAACAAATTTGATAAGGATATATCTGAATATTTCTGCGAACTCAATCTCCGAGGTGAGCGACCAGGTAGGGGGAGTGGATGTAGTAAGAGCGAGAGGACTTATAAGCAATGTTTCTAAAGTGCCTTAGTTAAAATTAAATGTTTGTTTCAATAATTAAATGTTTCTTGATGTTGTCAATATGGTTTGCAGGATTTAGAATTTAGAATTTAGGATTTAGAAATAACACACTTATTAGACACTCGATTTGATCGTAGTTGCATTATTCCAACTGGATAGACTCTAAGCTGGATTCCAATAATTAGAGTATATTAATTATTGCTCTATCTGTTCACAGGATCGCGATGCAGCGATGGAATAGAATACAATGCACTTCACACATCTGGGGATTCGCATAGAATCGTGATATCAAATTCGTATATTTCAAAAGTACAAGAAAACAAGACTTACGCTACGGACGGCTATTACAGGGCTTGTGCGCACGCAGTAGAGGCTCGGTGTGAAGGCGGAGGAACTGGAACTCATTGCACCGTTGTTTAAACTTGCCTGATTTGCTGGGAGCGTTTGTAAAAACTGTTCGATTATCAAGGAGCTGAATAACTAGCCTTGTATGAGGGAGCGAGCCGCTTTAGAGTAATACTAAGTGTCGAATAATTGAATCGAAATATACGAGGGTTGATCCAGAAATAAGGTTACAATCAAATTTACAAATAGACAACATTATTTATTGTCATAAAAATTTACATCGTTGGAAAGATAAAATTTTGCTCTATTTTTCTACATAATCGTCATCTTTTTCTACGCATTTTTGTAGACGGCGCTGCAATTTCTGTATCCCAATGTCGTAGAACTCCACCGCCAACCCGTTGAGGAAGTGATTCACCTCTTCTTTGACTTTATCGTCGCTCCGGAAGGGTTGGCCTTTAACTCGGGGAACAAATGATAATTACTATGCGCGAGGTCCGGACTGTAAGTTGGGTGGGGCATGACAGTCCACTCTAAGTGTGTCAAAAGTTCCTGGGTTTGACGGGAGACGTGAGGTCGTGGGTTGTCGTGAAGCAGCATTATACCGGCTGTCATTCGTCCTTGCCGGCGGTCCTGGATAGCTCGCCTGAGTTTTCTCTGGGTGGCCAACGCTTCCGGAGCGACGATGAAGTCAAAACAGAATTAAAATGCTTCCTCAACGGATTTGCGGCCGAGTTCTACGAAATTGGGATACAGAAATTGGAGCACCGTGTACAAAAATGAGTAGAAAAAGATGGCGATTATGTAGAAAAATAGAACAAAATTTCATCTTTCTAAATGTGTAAATTTCTATGAGAATAAACAATGTTGTCTATTTGTAAAATTGATGGGAACCTTATTTCTGGATCAACCCTCGTAAAAGCCAAAGAGTACTGTGGTTCGAATGAACTAAGCACGAGTAATAGGCTAAGGACGAATAAAAGAATAATGGTTCGAAGGCTGCAGCGCGCGGGTTTATATACCTTTTGGCGACAAAGGCGGAGATGGCACCGGAGTAAAGGTTCGCGCTTTGGTAAATATCAAAGAAGATCGGGGCCGTACCATTTATGAATAAAAATGATAAATACTGCTCGAGTAACTCGAGATTTATTCGGGATGTTTAAGTTATGCCGGGCTGCTAGAGAGTTCTAAGAAGCTTGAGGTATGTCCGGTCGTTTAAGATAGCGCGTGATAATTTATTAATTTTTTAACTGGGGTCTCTAATAATTTGATACGTTCAACATTCAGTATTGTGTCTCCTAAATAATTTTTAATAATAAATGCTCTTTCATTGTGAGCTTGCTTATGGTGCGGTGAATTATCCTAGTGATATTTAATATTGTGCGAATAACGGCGATAATTAATAATAATATACGAGGGCGGTTCAATAAGTACCCTTGTTAGACGACAGAGGGCGTTTCTGATGGAAGTTGGTGTTATCATAATGTGCTGTCGTATATCAAACGACGGTAAAACAAATTGCAGACTGATTGATGTGTTAGTTTGGATTTGGCAGCCATTCGAGTAAGACGTGTTTGGTGATTTTCGCTAAGATGAAAGNGAGCAGTATCGTTCGGTAATTCGCTTTTTGATTTTGGATGGGAAAAAATGCGAGGAGATAAAAGCAAAGTTGGATGCTGTTTATGGGGACACTTCGCCATCTATGACCACAGTTAGATATTGGTTCAACGAATTTAAAAGTGGGCGAACATCCGTTTTTGATGAGGAGCGACCAGGACGCCCGGCAGACGTGGTTACCGAGGAAATCATTCAAAAATTCCAGGACATGATTCTCGCTGATCGACGAACGAAAGTGCGCGAAATAGCAAAGG
>NW_014554452.1:0-2204 GCF_001313825.1 Dinoponera quadriceps | reverse complement strand
CCCATTCAAGCTGTAGAACAGTCTGCTTCACGCTTTTCGCAACATGCGGCGAGCATTATCGTGCAAAAGAATGACTTTGCGTTCATTATTGTCTACAGATGATCTTTTTTACATCAACTCGTCAGTCAATCGGCATAATTGCTATTAGTAACGATCAGCTAGTAACGGTTTCATTTGGACGCAAAAGCTCGTGAATACTGCACACCGTATTAGTCTCACCAAATGCAGAGCAGGATCTTATGCGCATGAATATTCCTCTTCGGCGTTGAAGTGGACGGTTTGCTGGGATCCACCCATGATTTCTTTCGCTAGAGATTATCAAAATAAATCCATTTTTATCTCCAGTTATGATACGCCAAAAAAATACTTTTTTCTTTACCTGGCAAGCAAAGAAGTCGCGATAAACAAAGGATTCAAAATGGCATTTTCTGACAATTCATGCAGTAGCCATAATCCTTCCTTATGAATATTTCCCATGATATGAAGGCATTTTGAGACGACCATTGGAGTAACATTTAACGCTTCCGACAACTCTAAAAGCGTTTGAGATAGAGCTTTACGAACTGTCTCCGCGAAATTTTCACATTTTTGTAGTGAATATTCTCAATTTTCTATACGTTATTGAAGAATACATATCAAGAGTATATTTCAGTTAACCGTATATTTTTACTTGTTAACTGTTAAAGAATGATAATTCTAATATTGTCACGTAATATTGGAAGAGGGTTCAAATATTTTGTAATGAAATATGAGAAAGGGAGAGAGATAAAAAATACTCAAATTATGCGTGATATAATTGTCAAATATTTCCTGAGTAGTTCATAAAATTATTCTTAATCCAGTTATTAAAGCCGTTATTTATATATAGGTGACATGGCAGCCTATGTGTTAAAATCAGTCAGTAGAAATTATGATTGGAATTTGTTAAGCTTTTTCTTCTTTTATCGTGACACCGTGCCTCTCATAACAGCATATGGAAATGGATAACGGAAAGATGTTGCATGATGAAAACCAACCTTTAAAGTATCTTCAGAGAAATTATGGTACACGATACTTTTTATTATTCTCGGCGTTACAGAGATCCGAAATCATTGGGAAAGAGAGAAACCGCGAAGCGAATATAACGATATCGTCCGGCCATAGAATTCCATCACTTAGACGAGAGATCTTTGACGCGAGATCATAGTGGCTTCCTCATAATGCAGGAGGATTGTAGAAATGCGATTCTCTATATGAATTCTGCTTGGTCCGAGAGACGTTAGTAACTTATAACCCGCTATGTCGTAAAATAAGCATTTATAACATTAGCGGAATTCGCATTGTCGACATATCTCCAGAGTCTCGAACGATCGCTTATATTTCATCCGATGACGTTTATTAAAATATTTTTGCAAACGTGTTTATCACAATGTAAGGAGTCGTCTATCGCGCAAATGTATAATTCCAAATATATTTCAAGATAACGCGGCTTCGAATAAATAAATAATATATATAAATAATATATATGGAAGAATATCTCTTGTGAAATGGATCAACGATACACGAACACTAAGCGATACATATGCTTATTTATTATCGTAATATTAGGTGAAGTAAAAAGTTCTGAGCGTTTTTTCGCTTTATTTCGACGATGAAATTAACATAGTTAGGATTATCCGATTTCGATCAAATATGCGCCGTTTTGTTCGATAACTTTTGTCCATTTTGAAGGCAATTTCATAATTCCGCGATTGAAGAAGTCCTCGTCCCTATTGGTAAAAAACTTGACCAGCTCATTTTCACAAGCCTCTCTTGAGGCCAGTTTTGTACCATCAAGAAAATTTTGCAAATGCTTGAAAAGGTGATAATCGCTTGGTGCCAAGTCTGGACTATACGGTGGGTGCAATAGAACCTCCCATCCAAGCTCTCGGAGCTTCTGGCGCGTCGTTAATGATGTGTGCGGCCTGGCGTTGTCTTGATGGAACACAACACTTTTCCTATTGGCCAATTCTGGCCGCTTCTGGTCGATCGCCTGCTTCAATCTGGTCAGTTGTTGACAATAGAGGTCCGAATTGAGTGTTTGGCCCGATGGGAGCAACTCATAGTGGATGATTCCTTTCCAATCCCACCAAACACACAGAAAAACCTTCTTGGCCGTTAATCCTGGCTTGGCGAGCGTTTGGGCCGGCTCACCGCGATTGGACCACGATCTTTTTCGGCTGTTG